>NW_026973668.1:3277500-3302500 GCF_035594125.1 Scylla paramamosain
ATTTTCGTGAAGTTTTGTACATTTTGTGAAGTTTTGGAGAATTTCGTGAAGCTTAGGTAAAGTGAATGTTAGGTTAGTTTAAGTTGGGATAGGTTAGGTTAAATTGGGTCAGGTTGGGGGAGATTGGGTTACGCTAGGTTAGGTTAGGTTAGGTTGGATCAGGTTTAGTTAGGTTGGGTTAGATTTGGTTGTACTTAAATTGGTATAGGTAGGTTAGGTTAGGTTAGGTTGGGTTAGGTTAGGTTAAGTTAAGTTAAGTTAGGTTGGGTTGGGTTGGGTTAGGTTAGGTTAGGTTGGTGCCAGGTTAGGTTAGATTAGGTTGGGTTGGGTTAGGTTAGGTTAGGTTAGGTTAGGTTGGTTAGGTTGGTGTCAGGTTAGGTTAGGTTAGGTTGCTTTAGGTTCACTTAGGTTAGGTTAGGTTAGGTTAGGTTGGTTAGGTTGATGTCAGGTTAGATTAGGTTAGGTTGCTTTAGGTTCACTTAGGTTAGGTTAGGTTAGGTTAGGATAGGTTAGGTTGGGTTAGGTTATGTTAGGTTGGTGTCAGGTTAGGTTATATTAGGTTGGGTTAGGTTATGTTAGGTTGGTGTCAGGTTAGGTTAGGTTAGGTTGGGTTAGGTTAGGTTAGGTTGGTGTCAGGTTAGGTTAGGTTAGGTTGGGTTGGGTTAGGTTAGGTTAGGTTAGGTTAGGTTGGTGTCAGGTTAGGTTAGGTTAGGTTGGGTTAGGTTAGGTTAGGTTGGTGTCAGGTTAGGTTAGGTTAGGTTAGGTTAGGTTAGGTTGGTGTCAGGTTAGGTTAGGTTAGGCTGGGTTAAGTTAGGTTGGTGTCACGTTAGGTTAGGTTAGGTTAGGTTAGGTTGGTGTCAGGTTAGGTTAGGTTAGGTTGGTGTCAGGTTAGGTTAGGTTAGGCTGGGTTAAGTTAGGTTGGTGTCACGTTAGGTTAGGTTAGGTTAGGTTGCTTTATGTTGGGTTAGATTATGTTAGGTTGGTGTCAGGTTAGGTTAGGTTAGGTTGGGTTGGGTTATGTTAGGTTAGGTTAGGTCAGGTTAGGTTAGGTTGGGTTAGGTTGGTGTCAGGTTAGGTTAGGTTAGGTTAGGTTAGGTTAGGCTAGGTTAGGTCAGGTTAGGTTAGGTTGGGTTAGGTTAGGTTAGGTTGGTGTCAGGTTAGGTTGGGTTAGGTTGGTGTCAGGTTAGGTTAGGTTAGGTTAGGTTGGGTCAGGTTAGGTTGGTGTCAGGTTATGTTAGGTTGGTGTCAGGTTAGGTTAGGTTAGGTTGGTGTCAGGTTAGGTTAGGTTAGGCTGTGCCCACCATTATGAGACGAGTGTGTTCATTACTGGCAGCCTTCACAACAGTGTAACATTTCCATATGATATTCTTTCCGACTAGGCGCTGTATTCCCCCCTTCCCTGCCATCCAGACGCCCACACACGCCCACACGCCACACCATTCCCTTCCCTGTGCATCCAAACGCCCACATTTCTACAATTCCCCTTCCCTGCCGCCCACATACACCCACGTACACCCACCATTCCTTTTCTTCGCCACCTACACACACACACACACACACACACACAATCACACACGTGCCTGGGCCTCAGTGTCTCGAGCAATGATTCAGTGTTTCAAATACCAAAGTTCACACACACACACACACTCACCCTTATCCTCTCTCTGGTCTGGTCTGGTCTGGCTTGATCTGGTGGTCTTCCTGGGACGCCTTGGTCACCACAGAGGCACACACTTTTTATCTTTTAGTGATTTGTTCTTTGTTTGGCTTTTTTGATCACCCACTCCAATGCTTTCTAACCACAATGAACTTTCCTTAGTCCTTTTCCTTTCCCAAATCTGTATTCAAAGTTTTCTAGCACATCTGATCACTGCCACGTCACGCCCACACATCCATAGAGATGCTGCCACGACCCTGCACACGCCACACACTCGAGGTACCACCGTGACACCCTGCAGTTCGCTAAAGTTATGGATGAGGTCAGTCAGATGTCGCCTTTGCAACGGCTCTCTCTGGCGTGTTTTCTTCTTCACTTTCCATTGGTTTCTGTTATTTGCTATTCCCTTTTTTGTCCTCTTTTC
Source organism: Scylla paramamosain (assembly GCF_035594125.1). Classification (NCBI taxonomy): domain Eukaryota; kingdom Metazoa; phylum Arthropoda; class Malacostraca; order Decapoda; family Portunidae; genus Scylla; species Scylla paramamosain. The sequence continues at coordinate 3,279,582 of NW_026973668.1, forward strand.
CCTTATTTTCCAAGATTTATGTATAGTTTTTTTTGTTTATGTTATGCTGTTGTTAATGGTTTCCAAGATTACATCCTGTTTTTTTTTTCTTCTTTTCTTTTCTCCTGTGGTTTTGTTGTAGTCTTATGCTGTTCTGTCTATCAGGGATTGTTTTCTTTTATTTTTGTCTTTTCATCCACATTCTTCAAAGCACTTCTTCATGGGCAAGACACAGACGAGGCGGATAACAGCTGGTTGCCGTCTTGGGTGGACGCCAGCGAGTGTTCAGTGTCACACGTCACACTGACCACGAGGTTTTGTTTACGTGACACCCGGAGAGGATACGAGCTAATGCCATTTGTAGAGTTTTATGGACCGTGTTCAGAAACGTTCTCTCTCTCTCACCAGGACTCCTCTCCAAGGCCACAGACATGACTGGCCGGGTTCTCAAGAGTGTTTTTCCTGTTCATAATGTAGAAATGTTATTGATTTGTCACCACAACCATAAAAGACAAAATTTAAAACGTTTTGCTCTCTCACACTAAGGCGATATTTATTATTAACCAGGTTCTCAAGAATTCTTACCCTGTTCTTAATGTGGAAATGTTGTTAATCTGTCACCAGAACCTTAGAAACCTTAAAAATACCCATAAAAAACCCGCGCCACTTCAACAAGAGCCTTTGGAACGTAGAAATGTTGTTAATCTGTCACCACAACCCTAAAAACATCCTTAAAAACCTGCGTCTCTTCAACAAGAGCCTTTGGAATGTAGAAATGTTGTTAATCTGTCACCACAACCCTAAAAACATCCTTAAAAACCTGCGTCTCTTCAACAAGAGCCTTTGGAACGTAGAAATGTTGTTAATCTGTCACCACAACCCTAAAAACATCCTTAAAAACCTGCGTCTCTTCAACAAGAGCCTTTGGAATGTAGAAATGTTGTTAATCTGTCACCACAACCCTAAAAACACCCTTAAAAACCTGCGTCTCTTCAACAAGAGCCTTTGGAACGTAGAAATGTTGTTAATCTGTCACCACAACCCTAAAAACACCCATAAAAACCTGCGTCTCTTCAACAAGAGCCTTTGGAACGTAGAAATGTTGTTAATCTGTCACCACAACCCTAAAAACACCCTTAAAAACCTGCGTCTCTTCAACAAGAGCCTTTGGAATGTAGAAATGTTGTTAATCTGTCACCAGAGAGAAAAAAAAAAGAACGAGGAGAATAAGAAAAACAATAAGAAATAGAAACTTAGAACGCTCACTTTCCTATTATATAAGAAATAAAATCAAGTTTATTTAAAGACCTTACGAGGAAAAGTGTGGTAAAAATAAATAAATAGTTAAACAAACAATAAAAAAAGTAAAAATAAAAGAAATAAGCGGACATATAAGTAAAGTAGATAATATTAGTTTTGTAAAGGAAAATATCATCACATTCGTAAGAGAAGAAAAAAAAAAAAAAAGGGAAACACCGAAATGAACATGAGCCTAAAAAATAATAATAGAAGATGCTGTATTGTTAGCAAGGTTACGCAATTCAATAATAATAATAATAATAGTAATAATAATAATAATAATAATAATAATAATAATAATAATAATACCTTTAAAAAATATATGTGGAAGCTTGGAGCATATACAGCTTAAGGTATCAATCTGAGGAATAATGTTCAGAGAGAGAGAGAGAGAGAGAGAGAGAGAGAGAGAGAGAGAGAGAGAGAGAGAGAGAGAGAGAGAGAGAGAGAATGTGTGTGTGTGTGTGTGTGTGTTCCAAGAATCCTCTCACTTCATGAACGTTTTCAGAAGTTCACCCACACACACACACACGCATACACACACACACACACACACACACACACACACACACACACGCACACACACACTTAGCAACACTACCCACTGATCTCCTAAGGTAACCACAAGGTGGCCAGAGCTCCTGGTCAGTCTGTCACGCTTGCAGCAAAATGGCTCGCTTTGTTAATGTTTGTCACGCTGTTTTGTGATCGACTCACTTCAAATGGTAAACAAATCTGATACCTCATCAAATCTTACTATTTTATTAGCTGTTTATGGACTTCCTATTTTTTTTTTTTTATTTAATTTTATTTATTTATTCATTTTTTTTTTTGCAATAGGCGCACCGACCAAGGGCAACAAAAAAAAAAAAAAAATGAAACAAAAAAATAAAACCATGAGTTGGCGGTCCCCGAACAGTGTCCAAAGCGGAAGTCAAGAAAACAGGATACAGGATGCTGAAGCCTCCCTCTTGAAGGAATTCAAGTCATAGGAAGGTGAAAATACAGAAGCAGGCAGGGAGTTCAGGGTTTACCAGAGAAAGGGATGAATGATTGAGAATACTGGTTAACTCTTGCATTAGAGAGGTGGACAGAATAGTGGTGAGAGAAAGAAGAAAGTGTTGTGCAGCGAGGCCGCGGGAGGAGGGGAGGCATGCAGTTAGCAAGACCAGAAGAGCAGTTAGCATGAAAATAGCGGTAGAAGACAGCTAGAGATGCAACACTGCGGCGATGAGAGAGAGGCTGAAGACAGTCACTGAGAGGAGAGGAGTTGATGAGACGAAAAGCTTTTGATTTCACCCTGTCTTAAAGAACAGTATGAGTGGAACTCTCACCCCCCCCACCCCGGACATACATGGACGGATAAGGCCCCTGTACAGAGTTAGCAGCTGGGAGGTGGGGAAAATTGTCGGAGACATCTCAGAACACCTAACTTCATAGAAGCTGTTTTAGCTAGAGATGAGATGTGAAGTTTCCAGTTCAGATTATAAGTAAAGGACAGACCGAGGATGTTCAGTGTAGAAGAGGGGGACAGTTGAATGTCATTGAAGAAGAGGGGATAGTTGTCTGAAAGGTTGTGTTGAGTTGATAGATGGAGGAATTGAGTTTTTGAGGCATTGAACAATAACAAGTTTGTTCGTGTGTGTGTGTGTGTGTGTGTGTGTGTGTGTGTGTGTGTGTGGAGAAAGAGAGAAAGAGAGAGAGAGAGAGAGAGAGAGAGAGAGGGAGAGATGGTGTGGCAGGTGTGTGTCGTGGTTCCTGTGAGTTGCAGCAAGTCACCACAAAGTGTTACGCGGTGACTATCTAAAAATCACATACAATATCGTTTAAGTTTTATTCCATTCTAACTCGCCTCAAGTAAGTGCTGCAGGCCAACTGAAGTCATCACCCTAAATAAATCATCTGCATTGTGGAAGACATTCAGTTCACACAGGCACTCACAGGTACAAGGTCCCCTCCCGTCACTTTGTGTGTCACACCACAAGGGGTCAGTCACAGCCTGCCCTCTAAAGACTAAAATATCTCTAGTAACTTTGCTTCTTCTTCTTTCCCTCCTTTATTTCAAGCAGATGGCACCACTGCTGTCACATCTATCTCTAAAGCTGAACTCTTCGCTCAAACCTTTGCTGCAAATTTTACCTTGGATGATTCAGGGCCTGTTCCTCCCTCTCCTCCACCCTCTGACTACTTCATGCTACCTATTAAAATTCTTCGTAATGATGTTTTCCATGCCTTCGCTGGCTTATGGACCTGATGGGTCCCTCCTATTGTTCTCCGAAACTGTGCCTTCGTGCTTGCACCTTGCCTAGTCAAACTCTTTCAGCTCTGTCTGTCAACATCTACCTTTCCTTCTTGCTGGAAGTTTGCCTACATTCAACCTGTTCCTAAAAAGGGTGACCGTTCTAATCCCTCAAACTACCGTCCTGTTGCTTTAATTTCCTGCCTATCTAAAGTTTTTGAATCTATCCTCAACAGGAAGATTCTTAAACATCTATCACTTCACAAACTTCTATGTGATCGCCAGTATGGGTTCCGTCAAGGCCGCTCTTCTGGTGATCTTCTGGCTTTCCTTACTAAGTCTTGGTCATCTTCTTTTAGAGGTTTTGGTGAAACTTTTGCTGTTGCCTTGGACATATCAAAAGCTTTTGATAGAGTCTGGGACAAAGCTTTCATTTCCAAACTACCCTCCTACGGCTTCTATCCTTCTCTCTGTAACTTCATCTCAAGTTTCCTTTCTGACCGTTCTATTGCTGCTGTGGTAGACGGTCACTGTTCTTCTCCTAAATCTATTAACAGTGGTGTTCCTCAGGGTTCTGTCCTGTCACCCACTCTCTTCTTATTATTCATTAATGATCTTCTAAACCAAACTTGTTGTCCTATCCACTCCTACGCTGATGATACCACCCTGCACTTTTCCACGTCTTTTCATAGACGTCCAACCCTTCAGGAGGTAAACATATCACGCAGGGAAGCCACAGAACGCTTGACTTCTGATCTTTCTAAAATTTTTTATTGGAGCAGAGCAAACTTGGTATTGTTCAATGCCTCAAAAACTCAATTTCTCCATCTATCAACTCGACACAACCTTCCTGATAACTATCTCCTCTTCTTCAATGACACTCAACTGTCTCCCTCTTCTACACTGAACATCCTCAGTCTGTCCTTTACTTATAATCTGAACCGGATACTTCACATCTCATCTCTAGCTAAAACAGCTTCTATGAAATTACGTGTTCTGAGACGTCTCCACCAGTTTTTCTCAGGCCCACAGCTGCTAACTGTACAAGGGCCTTAACCGTTCCATGTATGGAGTATGCTTCACATGTCTGGGAGGGGTTCCACTCATACTGCTCTTCTAGACAGGGTGGAATCAAAAGCCTTTCGTCTCATCAACTCTTCTCCTCTAACTGACTGTCTTCAGCCTCTCTCTCACCGCCGCAATGTTGCATCTCTAGCTGTCTTCTACCGCTATTTTCATGGTAATTGTTCTTCTGATCTTGCTAACTGCATGCCTCCTCTCCTTCCGCGGCCTCGCTGCACAACACTTTCTTCTTTCTCTCACCACTATTCTGTCCACCTCTCTAATGCAAGAGTTAACCAGTATTCTCAGTCATTCATCCCTTTCTCTGGCAAACTGTGCACTCCCTGCCTGCTTCTGTATCTCCACCTTCCTGTGACGTGAACTCCTGCAAGAGGGAGGCTTCTACACACTTAGCCTGTATTTTTGACTACAGCTTTGGACACTTCTATGGGACTGCCATCTCAGTGGCCTTTTTTTTTTTTTTTTTTCATTGGATTTTTGTTGCCCTTGGCCTGTGTCCCTCCTACATAAACACACACACACACACACACACACACACACACACACACATCTTTTCTAATTTTCTTAATTATTGTTACTGTGTGTAAAGCGTATGTACCTCATGTGATTATTCCTCGGCATATATAAGTGAAATGTTCAATAGTTTTCTATTTGCATAAAAACGTGTAATATGTGTGAGTATCAGTATTTAATGCTATATTAAGCACCGAAGCCGATGCTCACTTGTTGGTAGTGTGGGGTTAACCTGCTAGTCGCCTGCGGGCATCACTCACGGCCAAGTCGCGCTCAGACAAAGACGGGCAGGATGGTGACCGAGGTAAATTCTTTAATTTTGTAGTTAAAACTGATTGTCATAGTGCTAAGTCAATTGCATGTATTGTTAATGAATATTGTAATATGTTGAAAGTGTTTAATATCAGTGTATTATGTTATTTTGTAAGAAATTGAGACCGAGAACTTGTTTGCAGTTCTTACGGTCATGCCTACCTCATCAATAAACGTCAGAGAGAGAACTGCCTTTCCTCGACCCTACGATGATGGGTGTGATCAGTAAAACAGATCACCTGAGAGCCAATTGATGCCCAACCGGTGCGGCTACAGTAAGAACTCGGCCAACAAGCAAGAAATTGGCTCCATGTGAAACTGCAGCAAGAGTGAGTCACAGGACGAGGGGACGCTGACATAAGCCTAAAGGTTGACCTCTGAGGCCCCGGGGTCAGCTCTACCCTTGACGACAACCACTCCCTTCTACCCACTGTGCCTCGCCACCATTTTGTAGAACCCATGGTCACAGGCAAGAAAGTATAATATTATGTATGTGCACTGAATTGAGTAGCCTAAGTGAAAATTACCCACAATTAGCTAGTATTAAGAGTGGTAATTTAATTGCTCTTTCAGTGTCTCAGTATTGACACAATTAAGTTGTTAGATATGTCTGATACTGAGGAAATTAATGCCGTAGATGGCCTTAGGGAAGGTGAGGGTGAGCAAGTGGACAGGGATCAAACTTGTATTGAAGAAGTTAGTGTCAGGGAGCGAGTGCCAACCGATAAAGGTAGAGAATATCAAGTCAGTGTAACCAAAGGAAGAGCAGAGTCCTGTAAGCGTAAATGGAGCAGTGTTACCAGCAAAATTAAGAAAGGATTAAAAATTGTAATTAGCCCCTTTGAATTAGAGCCCATGTCAAGTGAAGTAATAGAGGCATCATCAGTATTATGTGGAATACACAAAGCTGGTGGAACTAGAGCCAGAAAGGTCAGAGGAGCTAAATGAAGAGCTGGAACACAATCAACAAGTTCACCATGAAATATTAGAAAGTATAGAATGTAAAAGAAAGGAGTTAAAGAATGACAGAGGATCAATTTGTTCTAGCAAACGGTCTAGGCATTCTAGAGTCTCATCTACTTCATCACGTTCATCAGCAGCACAAAGAAAGCAAGAAGCAGCAGCAAAGGTAGCCAGACTTAGAAAGGAAATGGAATATCATGATAGTTTAGCAGAGGCAGAAGCAATGTTCTCAAAGAAAAAGAAAGAGAGAGATTTAGCAGTTGCTAGTGCAGAACTTAATGCTCTTAGCTTAGTTGAAGAAGAAGTAAAAATGCTTCCAGGTAATGATGAAAGTGTAGAGAAGCAAAGTTATCTTCAACAATACATAGAGTCACAAAATGAAATGAAAGCACAAGCAATTGCAAATCAACAAAGTGACAATGCCATGCCTCACAAATATGTTACATTCCATGACCCACAGGAACCTTCTTCTTGCAATAGAGATAATGAATTGATGACAAATGAAGTACATGGACAAATATTTAGTGAACCTCAGGTAATAAATCTCAACCCTACAGCTCAGTCTTGTACCAAGCTCTCGTAGACACACTCATAATGTCAACATGCCTAATAATGTGAATAATGTGAGACAGAATCATCAATCCTTTTCCCATCCTGGGGGAACCTTTGCAGTCAACATACCTGATCCCAAGTGGAGCCTCCCTCCAATAGAGCCTAACACTTTTGATGGAGAACCCATGGAATTTCCAAGTTGGTTGAAAAACTTTGAAACTTATGTAGAGTCTAAAACTTCTGTTGGTAAAGAGAGACTTGCCTACTTAGACAGGTATACAACTGGTGAGGCAAAGGATGCCATTAAAATGTTAATGCACTTTAACTCTGATGCTGACTATGTGCAAGCAAAGAAAATTCTTAGTGATAGATTTGGAAACAAAAGCATCATAGCTGATGCTTACACAAAAAAGTTAATGAATTGGCTACCAATCTCTCCGCATAATGGTCCAGCATTAACAGCATTCTCAGATTTTTTGAAGTGCTGTTTAGCTGCAATGAAACACACTTCTTATTTGTCATTTCTGAATGACCCTAGAGAGCAGAGAAAGGTGCTAGCAAAACTCCCTGAACATGTTGTTCATGACTGGAGAAAGCAAGCGATGATATATCTTGATACTAACAGTAATAACAACACTTCTAGTAGCAATGAAGAGCACCACCCACCCTTTGAAATGTTATGTGAATTTGTCCAGAAAGAAGCAAAAGGAGCAAGCAATCCATTTCTTTCCTGGAATTCAGTAAGTAGGGAAGTAAATGACTGGATCAAAACTCAAACAAGGGCAACCAATTGGAAACCAAGGGAATCAAACATCATGACAAAGAATAGAGGGAGTAGAACTTTCATGGCTAAAGCAATTGAGGAAAAACCAATGTGGTCATTCCAAAGTAAAGTAAATGTACAAGCCAACAAACAGTATCCCAAGGACCAGGAAAGGAAAGGACGATTCTGTCACTACTGTACAAAGGATCATGATTTAGATGATTGCAAGGAATTTGCCAAACTTGATGGTAATACTAGGTACAAATTTGCTAAAGAAAAACGGTTATGTACAGGGTGTCTAAAAATGGGTCACAAAGGAAAGGATTGTAGAAGAAGGAAAGTTTGTAAAGTATGTCAGAGATACCATCCCACAGCTCTTCACAATGATGATATGACAAGAACTGAGAGCCAAAGGGTGCCAGCACAAGCAACTCAGCCTAAAGATGATAAACCCACAGTAGTAGCAAATAAGGTCAAAGTTACAGAATCAGTGACACATGACATGCACACCATGATAGTTCCTGTATGGTTACATCATATTAGTAATGAAGAGAATAAAGTTTTAGTGTATGCCCTGCTGGATGAGCAGTCTGATGCTTCATTCATCAAGGAAAGCACTCTGAATAAATTGGGAGTTAGTGGACCATCAGTGTCACTCAATATCCACACAATAAGTGGAAAACAAATCACTGATTCTATCAAAATTCATGGACTTAAAGTAAGAGGTTATAATGAAGAAGTGGAAATATCAATCCCTTCAGCACATTCAACAGAAAACATTTCAGCTGGACGGAGTCAGATACCAAGGCCCGAGACTGCTTGCGGCTGGCCCCACTTAAAGGCAATCTCTGACAAACTAATGAAATATGACCCAAACATTGACATAGGACTTCTCATTGGTCTTGATTGTGCAGAAGCCATTATGGCAGAAGAGCAAATAGCAGGTGATCGCAAGAAGTATCCCTATGCCCGTAGGACAGAGCTAGGTTGGGGGATCAATGGTAAAATCTCACCCCATTCAAGTCCATTGGAGGATACAGTGGTAGTCTACAGAACAGTGACACAAGAAGTAGAAATCAATGAAGAAAAGAGGGTTAATTTCTTAGTGGTTCCTACTAAAACCAAAGAGATGATTAATCCTTCTTAAGTGAGAGATATGTTTGAACTTGACTTCAGTGATAGAAAGTCAGCTGACACTCCATTATCATATGAAGATAAAAGGTTTATGAGTAAGATGAAAGAAGGAGTACATCAGCTGAAGGATGGCCATTATGAGTTGCCCCTTCCTCTTAAAGATGATAACGTCAAGCTTCCAAACAACAAACTATTAGCAGAGCAGAGACTCAAGAAGTTAAGAGCTAAACTTGAGAAGGATGATCAACACAAAGGTGATTACAAAAGGTTATGCAGAGGTTGTACCGACAAAGGATTTAGTTAGGAATGATGGTAAGGTCTGGTACATTCCACATCATGGAGTCTATCATCCGAGAAAGCCAAAGAAGTTGAAAGTTGTCTTTGACTGTAGTGCAAACTACAGGAACCAGTCACTAAACAGTCACCTGTTACAAGGCCCAGACCTTACCAACAAACTTATTGGAGTGTTGTGTAGGTTTAGGCAAGAAAGGATTGCACTTGTATGTGATATAGAAGCAATGTACCATCAAGTGAAGGTCAACCCAGAACACAGAGACATGTTAAGATTCCTTTGGTGGGAAAATGGTGACCTTAATAATGAGATAGCTGAATACAGGATGACAGCTCACCTGTTTGGAGCTACTTCATCTCCAAGTGTAGCCAACTTTGCTCTTAAGAAAGCTGCAGATGACTATGGGTGTGGATCTGATGCAGCCAAGTTTGTAAGAAACAACTTTTATGTTGATGATGGTTTGAAGTCAGTAGCTACAATGGATGAAGCTGTCACTCTTATTCAGCAGAGCAAAGAATTATGTTACAAGGGAGGTTTTAACCTTCATAAGTTCTTGTCAAACAACAAAGATGTATTAGCTGCAATTTCTCCTCATGAGAGAGCAGATGGAATTAAAAGTTTGGACTTTAGTAAGAATGAAGACACACTGTCTATAGAAAGAACTTTGGGAGTTGAGTGGTGCATAGAATCTGACACATTTCAATTTAGAATAAAGCTGAAAGACAAGCCACTCACCAGGAGAGGCATTCTGTCAACAGTGAGCTCTATATATGATCCATTAGGTCTAGTGTCACCTCTCATACTGACTGGAAAGCAAATTTTACAAGAATTATGTAAGAATGCAGTTGATTGGGATGATGAGGTGCCAGATTATGTCAAACCTAAATGGATAAAATGGAAGGATGAGCTGCACAAACTAGATCAGTTAAAGGTACCTAGATGCTACAAACCTGATGACTTTGGGGAAGTAGAAAAGGTTAAACTCCATCACTTTTCAGATGCCTGTCAAGAGGGATATGGCCAGTGCTCATATATTAGATTAATTAGCAAGACTGGCCGAATTCATTGTGCATTAGTAATGACAAAGTCACGTGTCACACCTCTAAAAACCATGACAATTCCCAGACTAGAACTAGCAGCAGCAGTGGTGTCAGTTAGAATCCATAAACTCTTGAAGGGAGAACTTGAGTATAATAATGTGGAAGAAGTATTTTGGACAGACAGCAAAGTAGTCCTTGGTTACATTGCAAATGAAGCAAAGAGATTCCATGTATATGTTGCAAATAGAGTAGAAACAATAAGAGATCACACTTCACCAGATCAGTGGAAATTTGTAGAGACGCAGTATAACCCAGCAGATCATGCATCTAGAGGCATGACAGCAGATGAATTGTGCAATAGCAAGATCTGGTGGAATGGCCCAGAATTCCTTTGGCAACATAGCAAAATGGATAGCCATTCCCAGTACAAGGTCATAAATGAGAATGATCCAGAAGTGAAGAAAGTTGTATGCCATGCTGTAGGTACACAACAGCCCACAGATATACTAGAAAGACTTGAGTATTTTTCTGATTGGTTTAAAGCAAAGAGGGCAGTTGCTGTATGCCTCAAGCTTCTGAACAGCTTCAGAGGAAAAGGTGATGGCACTACTAAAGTAAAGGGAAACACATATAAGCCAGTAAATGTAGCACAAGTGTCAGAAGCTGAAAATGTAATTATAAAACAACTGCAAGCAAAGGCATTCCAGAAGGAGATAGATGTACTGGAATCATCTGCTAACCATATTTCTTTAATTAAAGGAGACAATGGCAAGGGAACAAAAGTGATAGACAAGACCAGTTCCCTCTATAAGTTAGATCCCTTCATTGACAAAAATGGTATCATGAGAGTAGGAGGAAGATTGAGGTTTTCTAATCTGACAGATGAATCCAAACATCCAGTCATCCTCCCCAAAACATCTCACATAACCCAGCTGATAATATGCCACCATCACAAAAGGACAAATCATCAAGGCAGGGGCATAACTTTAAATGAAATCAGGTCATGTGGATACTGGATAGTAGGAGGATCATCCCTAGTATCAAGGCACATTTCAAAGTGCATCATCTGTCGTAAAGTTAGAAGTACAACACAGGGACAGAAGATGGCAGACCTGCCTATTGACAGACTAGAACCATCACCTCCTTTTACATACTCAGCAGTAGATTTCTTTGGCCCTTTCTATATCAAAGAGAGGCGTAAAGAGCTTAAAAGATATGGAATGCTCTTTACTTGCATGGCATGTAGAGCTGTGCACATAGAGACAGCCAACAGCATGGATACAAGTTCCTTCCTAAGTGCATACCGTCGCTTTGTAGGACGAAGAGGGCCCGTAAGACAGTTGAGATGTGACCAAGGAACTAACTTTGTAGGAGCCAAATCAGAGTATGAGAAATGCTTAAAAGAATTAAATAACAATAAAGTTAGACAAGAACTCATGAAAGATCAGTGTGACTGGATTATTTTTAACATGAATGTACCCATTCCAGTCACATGGGAGGTGTTTGGGAGAGGCAGATACGCACAGTGAGAAATGTACTCTCTGTGTTGCTTGATCAGCATGGTACCCAGTTAGACGACCAAGATCTGAGAACCTTCCTAGTTGAAGCAGAAAATATAGTTAATGGTCGTCCCCTAACTGTGGACCATCTTAATTCCCCAGAAAGTCTTACACCGTTGACACCCAGTAATTTGTTAACTATGAAAACAAAGGTAGTACTGCCTCCTCCAAGCATTTTCATTAAGAAGGACCTGTACTGCATAAAGAGATGGCGCAGAGCACAATACCTGGCCAACCAGTTCTGGTCCAGGTGGAAAAGGGAGTATGTGCAATTCCTACAACTTAGAAATAAGTGGACAACACCAAAGAGGAATCTCAGTGTAAATGACATAGTTATCATCAAAGATCAGAATTTAGCAAGGAACCAGTGGAAACTGGGAAGAGTAACAGAAGTATCTCCTGATCATGATGGCCTAGCAAGAAAGGTTAAGGTCCTGGTTTCAGACTGTGATCTCGACAACCAGGGAAGACACATAAAGGCAAACAGGACCATCATAGAGAGGCCAATACATAGTCTAGTATTGCTGTTAGAAGGTGTAGGGTGTAAGGAAGACGCAGTGCTTCCTTAAGACCTTTATTCCCTCGACTGCCCCGAGAGCGGCAGAGCGTACAGTGGTGCCGGGAGGGCCAACATATCGTACCGTATGCGATAGATATAACAGCTATATCCTACATCTCCCCCCCCAGTTAAACATATGGTAAATAGCATATGGGCTTAACGGAAATACATAATGGATTATAGAATAAACACAGCCGAAAGAAGGATATACATGAGGCAACATAAGTTGGCATGCTTCCACCTGAGAAACATAAGATTCCTTAATAACATTGCATAAATAAAACAGGTTGTACAAGGGATTATACCAATAATTACAATTAAGGTGGAGAGGACTCGTCGTAGTCGGCTAACCACTGGGGACGACGAGAAGTCCTCCGTGGGCGTGATGGGGTTGACTGCCGGGGCTGTGGGGTGGGGCTGGTTGCGGGTGTGGGTCCCGCGTGAGACGGTGCGGGGCTGGCGAGGGTTGCCCCCCGTTTCACCCTCAGGTGCCGACGGTTGCGGAGCGACAGACGGCCACTACCATCCAACCTGACGGTATATTGGCGGTGTGGGAGTGCCTCAACTACCACTCCACTCCTGTCCCATACCTTAGTCATCTGGTTCTGCACCCACACTCTAGAGCCCGGGGAAAGGGGTTCAAGGGTTCTGACTGGCCCCTGGCGTTCCACCACCCTCTCGTCCCCAGACCGGGCCATGGCTAACTCCCTACGTCGGAGGGCCCGTCGCCAGTGCTGGTCCACCTTGTAGTTACACCGGGCTGTGGGGACGCCGTCTCTGAGGTGGCGGCCCGTGGCGAGCTGAGCGGGTGAGCTGTCAGCCCCTCGCAGGGGCGTGTTGTGGTACTGTAGGAGAGCGGCCGACAGCTTGTCCGTGTCGAGGCTGCCGGTGGGGCCAATGTTAAGTCGTAGCATCCTCTTGGCGGACTTGACTGCCGCCTCGGCTCGGCCATTGGACTGGGGGTAGTGGGCTGACGAGACACGCACTCTAACCCCCCAGCGCCTGAAGAAGTCTTGCATCTCCTCACTTACGAGGTTGGTGCCGCCGTCCGTAGACACCTCCTCTGGTGCCCCCCAGCGAGCGAAGAAGCGGCGGAAGTGAGCCATGAGTTTACTGGAGGAGGCACTACTGGGGAGGTGGCCGATCTCCAGCCATCCTGTGAGCCTGTCGGCGTACACTAAGTAGGTGTTGCCCTCGAGCTGGAACAGGTCCGTCACTGTGCACTGGAAGGGATACTCTGGTGGCGGGGTGATGACTAGGGGCTCTGGTGACTGGGAGGGGGCGTGGGCGTTGCAGGCTGAGCATGTCGACCGCAGGTGCTGAAGGTCCCCGTCCATACCGGGCCAGTAAACCGACTGGCGGGCCCTGCGGAGCATGGAGTCAAGCCCCTGATGACCCGCGTGGAGGTGAGTGGCCACCTGCTGGCGTAGGGGCTCGGGAATCACCAGCCTAACGGACCCCTGGTCGAAGGTGTACGTGACCAGTCCCTGAGACACTGACAGTCTGTCTCTGACCCCGTAAAACTGGCGGAGGCAAGCCACTTCTCGGGACCTCTGCGGGCTCCAGTCACCCGTCAGGACCTTGGCCACCAGCAGCTGGTATACTGGGTCGTCTGCGGCAGCGCTAGTGACTGACGCCTCATCCAGTGTGATGCAGCCGTTGTCGGTAAGGGCGGCCGTGGTAGCCGCCGCTGTAGCCACCTCCAAATCCACGGCGAGGTTCTCGTCGCAGCTGTCTGGTGAAGTGCGGAGGGCAGGGTAACGGGACAGGAAGTCTGCAGCACAGTTGCGCTTCCCTGATAGATACTTGACGGCGAACCTATACTGCAGCGTCTTCTCCTTCAGCGCGAAGAGCCTGGGGTTAACAATGTCCTTCAGTGCCCTGTCCCCCAGGAGCCTCACTAGGGGGCGGTGGTCGGTGACCAGCACCGGGTTTGGGCACCCCAGCAGGAACAGGCGTGCCTTCCGCAGGCACCATACCACCGCAAGGGCTTCCCCCTCAACTGAGGCGTACCCAGCCTCGGCCGCTGACAGGTGCCGGCTGCCGCAGAGCGCAAGACGCCACCCGCTCCTACAGCAGAAGGGAGCCTCCGCCGTCCCGCACCCGCAGTGCTGCTGGAGGACCACGAAACCGATACCCTCCTTGCTGAAGTCGGTCATGGCAATAGTGGGCCTGGAGCGGTCGTAGAATGCCAGCCCGTCCTTGGCCAGCTGGCAGACCGTCTCCTTAGCTTGCTGGAATTTTTCCTGTAGGTGTTCGTCCCAGTACACTCGTTTACCCTGCGGTCTCTTCAGTAGGTCTCTGAACGGCTCCATGATGGGGGCAGTGGCGATGAAGGGAGCCAGCTGGTTCACGAACCCGAACCACGACCTGATGACGGTCAGGGTGGGCTTGGCTGGCATGCTGAAGTCCCGCACTGCTGCCAGACGCTCGTCGGTGGGTTTGTAGGACTCCCAGCCCACATGAAAGCCCACGAATTCCACTTCCCTCCGGCCAAACCGGAACTTCTCGGGCTTCAACGTAATGCCCTGCCTGGCACACGCCTCCAGCAGCTCGTAGGCGTGCCAGAATGCCCCCTCCACGGACTCGTCGTGTAGGAGGGTGTCGTCGATGCACTTAAACTTGCGTTGGATGTCCACTAGGGCGTCGTCGAAGCGCTTGGTGTAGGCGTCAGGGGCCGCGCAGTGGCCCATGGGGGTCCGCCGGTACCTGTACCGCCCCCAGGGTGTGATGAAGGTGGTGAGTTTCCGGCTTTCCTCTTCCAGTTCCACCTGATGGAAACCCCAGTGGGCGTCGGCGACGGTCTTGAACGTGTGGGCAGGGATGGCCGCCACCATGTCGAAAGGGGTGGGCGTGTGGTGCGTCTCCCGGAGGCAGACGGCGTTAAGCTTCTGATAGTCGACCGTGCGTCGCGGCTGGCCCGACTTCTTTGCCACGACGACCATCCTGGCACACCACCTTGTCGCCTCCCCGGCTGGGACCGGCTCGATGACTCCCATGCGTACGTCCTCGTCCAGCTGTTTCTTTACTTCCGCCTCCCAATGACGTGGTACGGGGGCCGGGGTGTGGCAGGTGTGAGGTACGGCGTCGGGGAGCAGGTGGATACGGTGTGGCTCACCTGCCATGACAGGGAGTGGGCAGCGGCCTACGTTGAAGGTTGATGATGAGAAATGGCGAAGGAGCCACTCCTCCAGGCGGCCCACGTTCTCCTCCAGGGGTGGCAGGGGGATGGCCGCGGGTCTTGTCGGCGCCTCCGTCAGGCCAGGCTGGTGAGCGGGCGGCGCCTGGGATGCGCCCGCCGCAACCTGTGTGTGACGGGGAAAGTCCCGGGGCACGAGTCCAAGCTCCATGCACGTACTGAGTGAGAGGAAGAGGTGACGTGCAGAGTCCACAAAGCAAATCTCCTGGGTGGACGAGCGGCCCCCGTGGGATATGGTGCACACTGCAGAGCCCAGCAGCTGGAGGGGCATGTTGGTGATGTCTCTCAGGCCAGCCCGACGCTTCAATTGCGTAGGCCGTAAAGAGAGGGAGGTGAGAAGCCCCCTGCCGCCCACACACACCTGGGCCCCTGTGTCGGCCACGGCCATCACCTCGCACGTTGCACGCCCCCCACTGGTGACGGAGACGTGGAGCGTCGGGTGGGGGCACGGAGCGGTGCCAGCCACCAGCACGGCCCCAGACGTCAGCTGGGGGACCGAGACAGCCGCCTCCAAGCCTGGGGTCGTTGATCTCCTCCCGCCGCTGCGACACATTTTCTCGACATGTCCGGGTTTCCCACATTTGTAGCAGTTCAGCGACCTGGCGGGGCAGTGTACTCTCCCAGGGGCGTGAGTACCTCCACAGTTGCCACAGGGCTTCTCGACGGGGGTGTGGGGGCGGTTGGCGGGTGGGCGCGTGCGCACCGAGGCTGGTGCGGGGTGGCGGTGTGCTCCAGCTACCACCTCCTGTGCCACGTCTGGCAACGGCGCGTCAAGCTCAGCCCCCGCCACTTCCAGCGTAAAACTCCCGCCAAAGTTGGCGTCCCTGGCAGCGGATTCAAATGTAAGGCAGAATGTTCGTAGCTTATCAACACTGGTAAACTGTTTACACAACTGGAATACCTCTCTCTTCATCACCGGATCGCTTAGGCCGCCCATCAACTTCCGCAGCAGCATGTATTCCGCCAAATCATCACCACACGAAGGGCACTGAAACCCGCAGTCGGCGGCAGTCTGGGAACACTGCCTGAAGAAGTCCGAGACTGACTCACCGGGCGCCTGACGGCTACTGAAGAAGGTGCTCCACACGGCCGCCTGGTTGGTTCCC
This sequence comes from Scylla paramamosain, assembly GCF_035594125.1. Classification (NCBI taxonomy): domain Eukaryota; kingdom Metazoa; phylum Arthropoda; class Malacostraca; order Decapoda; family Portunidae; genus Scylla; species Scylla paramamosain. The sequence continues at coordinate 3,296,174 of NW_026973668.1, forward strand.
TTCAGTACCAGGTTCTCGATGGCGTCCAGTGCCTCGGTCGTCGACAGGGCCTCCCATTGCAGCATGGTGTACCTTGTGTCCAGCGTGCGTTGCAGGGCCGGTGTGCAGAGAAGGCGGATGTGTAGCACGGCCTCCGGCGCGCCCCATTGGTTCAGCCTAACCCAGCACTCGGCAGACCTCCTCCAGGAACGAAACGAGGCTGTGGACATCTCAGCCTCACACTTCTCCGGCGTGGCAGAGGTCGGGACTCTGGAGGCAGGCGACCGGCGTGCGAGGGCTTGTTGCATGGCCATCAGCGCCTGCTGCATCTCCAGTGTGGTGGCGAGATGGCTGCTGGGGACCCTAGGTGTCCTGGGAGCCCTTGACGTGGTTGTGTGGAAGCGGGGCCGGCCAGCCATGGTTACTCCAATCACTGCGCCATGTAGGGTGTAAGGAAGACGTAGTGCTTCCTTAAGACCTTTATTCCCTCGACTGCCCCGAGAGCGGCAGAGCGTACAGTGGTGCCGGGAGGGCCAACATATCGTACCGTATGCGATAGATATAACAGCTATATCCTACAGAAGGTAATGCATAATAATAGACCGGAGCATCCCCGCCAAGGAGCCAGTGTAACAAAACATATTATGTGCCAATCCTAGTTTTAAGGTACATACTAATCTTAATTTAAGGTAAATTGTTACACAATTTAGGGGAGCCATATTACTGTGTGTAAAGCGTATGTACCTCATGTGATTATTCCTCGGCATATACGAGTATAAGTGAAATGTTCAATAGTTTTCTATTTGCATGAAAACGTGTAATATGTGTGAGTATCAGTATTTAATGCTATATTAAGCACCGAAGCCGATGCTCACTTGTTGGTAGTGTGGGGTTAACCTGCTAGTCGCCTTCGGGCATCACTCACGGCCAAGTCGCGCTCAGACAAAGACGGGCAGGATGGTGACCGAGGTAAATACTTTAATTTTGTAGTAAAAACTGATTGTCATAGTGCTAAGTCAATTGCATGTATTGTTAATGAATATTGTAATATGTTGAAAGTGTTTAATATCAGTGTATAATGTTATTTTGTAAGAAATTGAGACCGAGAACTTGTTCGCAGTTCTTACGGTCATGCCTACCTCATCAATAAACGTCAGAGAGAGAACTGCCTTTCCTCGACCCTACGATGATGGGTGTGATCAGTAAAACAGATCACCTGAGAGCCAATTGATGCCCAGCCGGTGCGGCTACAATTATTATTTTAAAGAATCTCTCTCTCTCTCTCTCTCTCTCTCTCTCTCTCTCACCGTGCCAAAATGAATGTGCAATATATTGTTTTATCTTGTCTTTATCTGTCTGTCTGTCTATTATTTTTTTTTATTTATTTATTCTTTTCTTTTTCTTTATTTTCTTTCTTTTATATTTTTTTTATTTTCATTTATCTATTCATTTCCTTCCTCTTTCATTAATTTATTTTTTATCTATTTATTCGTTTTCATTCCTCCTAATTTACTTTTTTCACTTCATTGTTTTTTCTTCTCCATTCCTTGTTATCTCCTTCAATTATCAACATTTCATCATTATTGTTATTTGTTGTTTACATGTTTTCTTTCATTCCTCATTGTTTTATTTCTTTTATTCTTCATTTATACACATTTGGATTATTATTATTTTTTTTTATTATTATTATTTTATTCTTTTGCATTTCCTCGTCCTTCCTGTTTATCTATTTTATTTATATTCACATTTAGGTCATTATTATTTTTTATTCTTTTCCATTTCCTTGTTCTTCCTGTTTATCCATTATATTTCAGTTCCTCCATCATTATTCCTTCATTTCTTGTAGATTTATTAATTTTTCCTTTATTTTTCTGCATCTTCCCCATTTTCTTTGTATTTTCTTAAAGTCCTTCCTGTATTTCGTCCATTTTCTTTAGTTGCTCCATTTCTTGCTTCCTTCCCGTGTTCCCTCCTGCGGGTCTGTCAGAAGGTACTCGCCAAGGACAGAACAACAAAACAAACCAAACAACAACAACAACAACAACAACAACAATAATAATAATAATAATAATGATATGTAGCAATTTTTATTATTTTTTTTAGTGGTTACTATTATTGTTGTTGTTGTTGTTGTTGTTGTATGTATATATGTATCTATGTATGTTTTGAAATGGTTTTATTTGGATCTCTCTCTCTCTCTCTCCATGCATTTGTTATCTTCTTTATTCTCTATCTCTCTCTCTGTCCTACACACACTGTATCATGCACAGCGTATATTTTCATAAGTGGATGCATTTTATATATAACAGCGAGTTATAGTGGAGTTGTAAGTTATTGGTGGTGTTATTGTTGTTATTCTTCTTCTAAGCCAAATTGTTGATGAAGAAGAAGAGTGAATGGGTTTACTTTTGAATAATTTTAATAACAATTTTCCAGCTTATATTTGAAGAAAATGGATGTTGTAATATATTATAAGAGTGAAGAAATGAAGTGTTTTATTATTATTAATAGTAGTAGTGGTGGTAGTAGTAGTACACAAGAACACAAGGGTTGGTGCAGGAAGCCATCAGGCCTACACGTGGCAGTCCCTGTACGTTTTGTACAGGTGTCTGTTTCCACCTGTCAGCCCTGTCCAAACACTTGTCTAACACTTCAAAGCTCTGTAATGACTCATTCTGGATTTATACTGAGGATTAATACTGGCCAATTTGTACACACACACACACACACACAAATCAAGTACTGTTAACAACATAACTCAGCATTCTAGCAACAAAAGTTTATTCCAACACTTGAGTACAAAGTAACAACACACAAACACTAGTCACTCCAAGTCCCTCACACACCACCACCACATCCACAACACCTCACCCCCCACAGGTGTGTTTGGATGTGTCTGGCAACACCACTCTTGCTACACAAACACTGCCACAAACACCACACCTGTACTTCCTTACCACAGTGTGGGTGAGGATGTTTGTCAACATTACATTGCAGGATAAACCTTTTGGCCAGTCACCACACCACACCCACAAGTCACCACTGGTATTGCCAGCTGGTTTGTGGCAGTAATGTTGTGGCCAGTCACCACACCACACCCACAAGTCACCACTGGTATTGCCAGCTGGTTTGTGGCAGTAATGTTGTGGCCAGTCACCACACCACACCCACAAGTCACCACTGGTATTGCCAGGGCAAATCTTTTCCCACACTGCAGGCCTGGGAACTTTCTCTCCCTGTTTTCTGCATTATCTTGTTTCATTGTTTGGTGAGTGCAATGGCCCCAAGCCTGGGGTCTAAAGTTACACCCTAAGTAGTGTTACCAGTGTATCCGAGGGCTCTCTTCAGGACGGCAATCTTTCCCTTTGACCGCAGTTGTTTGTACCTCAAGGGCACTCGGGGGACCTGGTGTGGGTGAGGATGTGTCTATCAAGAGAACGCTTCCTGGTAAATCTTTTCCCACACTCCAGGCACTGGAAATTTCTCTCCCCAGTGTGGCTGAGGATGTGTGTGTCAAGGGAATCCTTCCTGGTAAATCTTTTCCCACACTCCAGGCACTGGAACTTTCTCTCCCCAGTGTGGGTGAGGATGTGTGTGTCAAGATGGCCTTTCCGGATAAATCTTTTCCCACACTCCAGGCACTGGAACTTTCTCTCCCCAGTGTGGGTGAGGATGTGTCCGTCAAGATGGCCTTTCTGGGTAAATCTTTTCCCACACTCCAGGCACTGGAACTTTCTCTCCCCAGTGTGGGTGAGGACGTGTGTGTCAAGGGAATCCTTCCTGGTAAATCTTTTCCCACACTCCAGGCACTGGAACTTTCTCTCCCCAGTGTGGGTGAGGATGTGTGAGGAGAGATGACTCTTCCGGGCAAATGTCTTCCCGCAGTGGTCACACTTGTGGTTCCTGCCGCCAGTGTGGGTGGCAGTGTGTTCAGTGGGGCCACTCCTGCCTCTCAGCCTTGTCTTGCCGGCATGGGAGAGGACGTGTCTGGCAATGGCAGCCTTGGTGGAGCACACTTTGCCGCAGTGGTCACAAGTGTAGGTCCTCACGCCTGGGGTCGCCTGCTGCTCCCAGCTGTTCCTGCTGCTGCTGCATGACGTCACATCCTCCATTGGAACACTGCTCCTGGGTGCGGCCAGTCCTGCAGGAACCCTGGGCCTGAGCCGAGGATGCACGGAGGGAGTCCCGTCGCTGGACGCCGACCTGGCACCTGTAACAGAGGAGGCCGTCACCACACAGACAGCAAAAGGCTTCCTGCCTCAGCCTCAGCCTAACACACAGCCTCCACAGACAAGATACACCTGGCACCTGTAACAGAGGAGGCCGTCACCACACAGACAGCGAAAGGCTTCCTGCCTCAGCCTCAGCCTAACACACAGCCTCCACAGACAAGATACATCTGGCACCTGTAACACAGGAGGCCGTCACCATACAGACAGCGAGGGGCTTCCTGCCTCGGCCTAACACACAGCCTCCACAGACAAGATACAAATGGCACCTGTAACAGAGGAGGCCGTCACCACACATGCCGCGAGGGGCTTCCTGCCTCAGCGTCAGCCTAACACAGCCTCCATACAGAGTAGGGCCACCACACAAGAACTGACTCTGTGCGGGCCACCACAGCCGTGCAAAGAGCAAGCCAATCAGTTTTTCTTGGTGGTAACTTGTGACAAAGAAGCAAGTGTTGACAACAGTGGTGCAGCGTTCTGAGTGGCCGGCCACTGACCTGAGGGGCTCTGGGGCAGAATGGAGAAGAGGACTTGCCAGCCACTGACCTGAGGGACTCTGGGGCAGAATGAAGAAGAGGACTTGCTGGCCACTGACCTGAGGGGCTCTGGGGCAGAATGGATGGGAGGACTTGCCAGCCAGACCCGAGGGATCTGGGGCAGAATGGACGGGAGGACTTGCCGGCCACTGACCCGAGGGGTCTGGGGCAGAATGGACGGGAGGACTTGCCAGCCACTGACCTGAGGGGCTCTGGGGCAGAATGGACAGGAGGACTTGCCAGCCACTGACCTGAGGGACTCTGGGGCAGAATGGACGGGAGGACTTGCCAGCCACTGACCTGAGGGGCTCTGGGGCAGAATGGACGGGAGGACTTGCCGGCCACTGACCCGAGGGGCTCTGGGGCAGAATGGACTTGCTGGTGGGGTCTTGCTGTCTCGCCACTGCCGTCCTGCTGGAAAACAAACAAACAAATAAAACAATGATAAACAAACAAACAAATAACAAAAATAAAACAAAAAGACAAAGAAGATTAGCTGATGTCCTGCGTTGCTGCCACTGTTGTGGCGGCAAAACTTTGTCAAAAAAACCTAACCTAACCTAAAGTTAACCTGACTTACCATAACATAATATAACAAATATAACACACAAAATAACCACACCTACCTTAACACAACTAACACCAAACAACCGGCACTAGTGTGCACGTGGGGCTCCAGGCTGGCTAGGCCTTGTCCGGCAGGTCTGAGTTGCCAGTTGCGTATTTTCCCTGCACTGTTACCAGGTCAGGCGAGGATACCCCCCCCCTCTCTCTCTCTCTCTTCTGACAAGACATATGATCACTATTACATAGCTAAATGTGCATAGTCTCTCTCTCTCTCTCTAGACTTGCCGGACGCTGCCTAGCCAGCCGGGGACCCCACATCGACTGTAGTGCCACACAGCCTAACCTAACCCAGCGCAGCAGTGCACAAGATGTCTGCCTATTATTCCCCAGGCAACACTTCACCAGGCAGGCAGCACCAGCAGACAGCCAGGCGGCGCCGCCACGCCTTGGGAATAAAAGAAATGAACAAACAAACAAACAAACCACAACAAGAGTGACGGTGACCACCACCTCAGTCACTCGCCTCCCGACATTGACTTGTTCCCCGCCCACCATTACCTGCACGCCCTCAGGTGAGGCCAGGGAGGCGCCGCCAGTCCGCCAGGTGGCCACAGGTGACCCAGGCCAGCTCAAATACAGGCGCAATCTGCCGCACACTCGGCGGGCCCTGACCACTGACCACAGCACCACGGGGACGCCGCCTCTGTTCCCTCCACCAGACACAGAGTAGACAGGTGACCAGGTGGCCACAGGTGACCCAGGCCAGCTCAAACACAGGCGCAATCTGCCGCACACTCGCCGTGACCTGACCACTGACCACAGCACCACGGGGACGCCGCCTCTGTTCCCTCCACCAGACACAGAGTAGACAGGTGACCAGGTGGCCACAGGTGACCCAGGCCAGCTCAAACACAGGCGCAATCTGCCGCACACTCGCCGTGACCTGACCACTGACCACAGCACCACGGGGACGCCGCCTCTGTTCCCTCCACCAGACACAGAATACACAAACGACT
>NW_026973668.1:3310000-3475000 GCF_035594125.1 Scylla paramamosain
GCTGTTCGTGCACCGCGGTCAGCAGGAGGTGAAGGAGTTACACTGGCACCCTCAGATCCCCGGCCTGCTGGTGTCCACGGCTCACAGCGGCTTCAATATCTTTAAGACCATCAGCTGCTGAGGTGTGTGGGGGGGTGAGGGGGAGAGAGGGGAGGGGTGTGTGTGTGTGTGTGAGGGGGGCGTTAGAGAGGGAGGGACAGGAAGGGGGAAGTAGTGAAGAAGGAAGGAAAGAGAGGGTGAAAAATGGTGCGTGTGTGTGTGTGTGTGTGTGTGTGTATGTATGTATGTATGTATGTATGTGTTGAATCTCACACAAATAAGTCTTCTTTGTCAACTTGATCCCTACCCTTTAACCCTTTCCTTCCGGCAATCGTATATTTACGATTGCAAAAATGCGTCCGTAGCGACGGCGATCATACCCGTAATCAAGAATTTTGGCGCCTCAATTTTGAGCTCCAAGCGCGGTTTCTCGAGTCAGATGGTGTCTGGCATGTTTCCACATGTAGTCTTGTCACTAGCTCTGGAAATTTAGCGGTAACTAAGCTATTTTCCCTTTCTCCGGGCGACACTTGGCAACTCCAGCGACCGGCCGGGTGGAAAGCACCATGATAAGTGCGAAGAGACATCCTGATAAGAGCCAAGGATCTCAGATCATAACTCACCATGAAGCAGGACACAACATATGTATTTAGCAGTGCTTCTGAGTTTGAAGACAGTGACAGGGAATATTTAGAAGAAACTGAAGAAAGCGAAGACATTAGAGAGGACTCGGAAAATGATTTACAGGATCCACCTGTTTTATCAGAACAGAGAGATGATACCTATCATTCTTTCATGTTCATTTTTTCATTATCTTCGATTTTATAATAAAATGGTAGAAGGTAACTTGTCAGACAGAGAGAGAGAGAGACATAATGTTATTTGCCTGAAACTTGATATGAAAGGGGATGAAATCTCTCTCTCATTGGAGGTGTACAATTTCCCCTCCAAGATGAAAGAGAGAGAGAGAGAGAGAGAGAGAGAGAGAGAGAGAGAGAGAGAGAGAGAGAGAGAGAGAGAGAGAGAGAGAGAGAGAGAGAGAGAGAGTGTGTGTGCGCGCGGTGCCATCGCTTTCCGGGCTGTTTCTGGAAGGCGGATCACACAGCGGGAGGAGGAGGAGGAATCCTTGATAAGACATAAACTGAACTTTCAGAGGTCACGTCGAGCTACAAAGTACATCATTGTATTCAGAATAACAAAGAGAAAATAATTATTAGTATTCAAACAGTTTTCTGACAATTTCTAGGCTTACCATTTTTAGCCATCATACAAAACGGGAAAATAATTTAAGCGCCGGAGGGAAAGGGTTAAAGCTCTGTATATAGCAATCAGCTCCCCTCTTTCTCTCTTCTCTCTGGTAATGATGCAAGCTTCAGTCTCCTTAATCTTTCTTCATAGGTTAAATCTCTCAAGCTTGGCACCAGTTTGGCTGCAGCTGTTTGGATCCTCTCTGTTTTCCTTGTTTCCTTTTCATTATGGGGTGAGCAAACAATTGTGGCATATTCCATGAACCTTCTCATTATCTCCTCTATATATGTGGTCTATATATATATATATATATATATATATATATATATATATATATATATATATATATATATGTGTGTGTGTGTGTGTGTGTGTGAGAGAGACTAATTGACTGACTAACCATTCCTTACCCACATACACACACCTTTTCCAATTCTTTTTTATTATTATTTTAAAGAATCTCTCTCTCTCTCTCTCTCCTGTTTATCTATCTTATTTATATTTACTCACATTTGGCTCATTATTTTTGTACTGTTTTGCATTTCCTTGTTGTTCCTCTGTTTATCCATTATACTTCAGTTCCTCCATCATTATTCCTTCATTTCTTTTACATTGATCAACTTTTCCTTGCTCTTTCTATATTTTGCCCGTTTTCTTTGCATTTCTTAAAGTCCTTCCTCTATTTCCTCTATTTTCTTCAGTTCCTCCATTTATTGCTTCCTTCCCGTGTTCCCTCCTGCGGGTCTCGTCACAAGATACTCGGCAAGGAGAACAAAACAAACAAAACAAAACACAACAACAACAACAACAACAATAATAATAAGGCAGCAATTATTATTATTTTGTTATTATTGTTATTGTTGTTGTATGTATGTTTTGAAATGGTTTTATTTGGATTCTCTCTCTCTCTCTCTCTCTCTCTCTGTCCTACACACACACACACACACACACTGTATCATGTACAGCGTATATTTTCATAAGTGGATGCATTTTATATATAACAGCGAGTTATAGTGGAGTTATAAGTTATTGGCGGTGTTATTGTTGTTATTCTTCTTCTAAGCCAAATTATTGATGAAGAAGAAGAGTGAATGGGTTTAGTTTTGAATAATTTTAATAACAATTTTCCAGCTTATATTTGAAGAAAATGGATGTTATAATATATTAAAAGAGTGAAGAAATGAAGTGTTTTATTATTATTAATAGTAGTAGTGGTGGTGGTAGTAGTAGTAGTAGTAGTACACAAGAACACAAGGGTTGGTGCAGGAAGCCATCAGGCCTACACGTGGCAGTCCCTGTACAAAACACACCTGTCTGTTTCCACCTGTCAGCCCTGTCCAAACACTTGTCTAACACTTCAAAGCCAGTGTGGGTGAGGATGTGTGAGGCAAGATGGCCTTTCTGGGCAAATCTTTTCCCACACTCCAGGCACTGGAACTTTCTCTCTCCAGTGTGGGTGAGAATGTGTCTGTCAAGATGGCCTTTCAGGGTAAATCTTTTCCCACACTCCAGGCACTGGAACTTTCTCTCCCCAGTGTGGGTGAGGATGTGTATATTAAGATAACATTTATGGATGAATCTTTTCCCACACTCCAGGCACTGGAACTTTCTCTCTCCAGTGTGGGTAAGGATGTGTCTGTCAAGATGGCCTTTCTGGGTAAATCTTTTCCCACACTCCAGGCACTGGAACTTTCTCTCCCCAGTGTGGGTGAGGATGTGTGTGTTAAGATTACTTTTCAGGGTAAATCTTTTCCCACACTCCAGGCACTGGAACTTTCTCTCCCCAGTGTGGGTGCAGATGTGTCTGTCAAGGCCTTTCCGGATAAATCTTTTCCCAAACTCCAGGCACTGGAACTTTCTCTCCCCAGTGTGGGTGAGGATGTGTGTGTCAAGATTACATTTCAGGGTAAATCTTTTCCCACACTCCAGACACTAGAACTTTCTCTCCCCAGTGTGGGTGAAGATGTGTTTGTTAAGATCACCTTTCAGGGTAAATCTTTTCCCACACTCCAGGCACTGGAACTTTCTCTCCCCAGTGTGGGTGAGGATGTGTCTGTCAAGATTACCTTTCTTGATAAATCTTTTCCCACACTCCAGGCACTGGAACTTTCTCTCCCCAGTGTGGGTGAGGATGTGTTTGTCAAGATGGCCTTTCTGGGTAAATCTTTTCCCACACTCCAGGCACTGGAACTTTCTCTCCCCAGTGTGGGTGAGGATGTGTGTGTCAAGATGGCCTTTCTGGGTAAATCTTTTCGCACACTCCAGGCACTGGAACTTTCTCTCCCCAGTGTGGGTGAGGATGTGTTTGTCAAGATGGCCTTTCTGGGTAAATCTTTTCCCACACTCCAGGCACTGGAACTTTCTCTCCCCAGTGTGGGTGAGGATGTGTTTGTTAAGATCACCTTTCAGGGTAAATCTTTTCCCACACTCCAGGCACTGGAACTTTCTCTCCCCAGTGTGGGTGAGGATGTGTGTGTCAAGGGAATCCTTCCTGGTAAATCTTTTCCCACACTCCAGGCACTGGAACTTTCTCTCCCCAGTGTGGGTGAGGATGTGTGTGTCAAGATGGCCTTTCCGGGTAAATCTTTTCCCACACTCCAGGCACTGGAACTTTCTCTCCCCAGTGTGGGTGAGGATGTGTTTAAGATCACCTTTCAGGGTAAATCTTTTCCCACACTCCAGGCACTGGAACTTTCTCTCCCCAGTGTGGGTAAGGATGTGTCTGTCAAGATTATCTTTCTTGATAAATCTTCTCCCACACTCCAGGCATTGGAACTTTCTCTCCCCAGTGTGGGTGAGGATGTGTCTGTCAAGATGACCTTTCTGGGTAAATCTTTTCCCACACTCCAGGCACTGGAACTTTCTCTCCCCAGTGTGGGTGACGATGTGTCTGTCAAGATGGCCTTTCAGGGTAAATCTTTTCCCACACTCCAGGCACTGGAACTTTCTCTCCCCAGTGTGGGTGAGGATGTGTGTGTCAAGGGAATCCTTCCTGGTAAATCTTTTCCCACACTCCAGGCACTGGAACTTTCTCTCCCCCAGTGTGGGTGAGGATGTGTGTGTCAAGGGAATCCTTCCTGGTAAATCTTTTCCCACACTCCAGGCACTGGAACTTTCTCTCCCCAGTGTGGGTGAGGATGTGTGGGGAGAGATAACTCTTCCGGGCAAATGTCTTCCCGCAGTGGTCACACTTGTGGTTCCTGCCGCCAGTGTGGGTGGCAGTGTGTTCAGTGGGGCCACTCCTGCCTCTCAGCCTTGTCTTGCCGGCATGGGAGAGGACGTGTCTGGCAATGGCAGCCTTGGTGGAGCACACTTTGCCGCAGTGGTCACAAGTGTAGGTCCTCACGCCTGGGGTCGCCTGCTGCTCCCAGCTGTTCCTGCTGCTGCTGCATGACGTCACATCCTCCATTGCAACACTGCTCCTGGCCGCGGCCGGTCCTGCAGGAACCCTGGGCCTGAGCCGAGGATGCACGGAGGGAGTCCCGTCACTGGACGCCGACCTGGCACCTGTAACAGAGGAGGCCGTCACCACACAGAAAGCAAAAGGCTTCCTGCCTCAGCCTCAGCCTAACACACAGCCTCCACAGACAAGATACACCTGGCACCTGTAACAAAGGAGGCCGTCACCACACAGACAGCGAAAGGCTTCCTGCCTCAGCCTCAGCCTAACACACAGCCTCCACAGACAAGATACACCTGGCACCTGTAACAGAGGAGGCCGTCACCACACAGGCAGCGAGGGGCTTCCTGCCTCAGCCTCAGCCTAACACACAGCCTCCATACAGAGTAGGGCCACCACACAAGAACTGACTCTGTGCGGGCCACCACAGCCGTGCAAAGAGCAAGCCAATCAGTTTTTGTTGGTGGTAACTTGTGACAAAGAAGCAAGTGTTGACAACAGTGGTGCAGCGTTCTGAGTGGCCGGCCACTGACCTGAGGGGCTCTGGGGCAGAATGGATGGAAGGGCTTGCCAGCCACTGACCTGAGGGGCTCTGGGGCAGAATGGAGAAGAGGACTTGCCAGCCACTGACCTGAGGGGCTCTGGGGCAGAATGGACGGGAGGACTTGCCGGCCACTGACCCGAGGGGCTCTGGGGCAGAATGGACGGGAGGACTTGCCGGCCACTGACCCGAGGGGCTCTGGGGCAGAATGGACAGGAGGACTTGCCAGCCACTGACCTGAGGGGCTCTGGGGCAGAATGGACGGGAGGACTTGCCAGCCACTGACCCGAGGGGCTCTGGGGCAGAATGGACGGGAGGACTTGCCGGCCACTGACCCGAGGGATCTGGGGCAGAATGGACTTGCTGGTGGGGTCTTGCTGTCTCGCCACTGCTGTCCTGCTGGAAAACAAACAAACAAATAAAACAATGATAAACAAACAAATAACAAAAATAAAACAAAAAGACAAAGAAGATTAGCTGATGTCCTGTGTTGCTGCCACTGTTGTGACGACAAAACTTTGTCAAAAAAACCTAACCTAACCTAAAGTTAACTTGACTTGCCATAACATAATATAACAAATATAACACACAAAATAACCACACCTACCTTAACACAACTAACACCAAACAACCGGCACTAGTGTGCACGTGGGGCTCCAGGCTGGCTAGGCCTTGTCCGGCAGGTCTGAGTTGCCAGTTGTGTATTTTCCTTGCACTGTTACCAGGTCAGGCGAGGATACCCCCCCCCCTCCTCTCTCTCTCTCTCTCTCTTCTGACAAGACATATGATCAGTGGCGGCTCGTCAATAGGGACTGCGAGACTGCAGCCCCCCCAGTGGATTTCTAAGATTCAAGAAAATAATGTTCATTTATTTTATGTTTGACTATCATTCACATGAAAACACCAATTCTCATGTTTATATGAAAAAAATACTGCAAAACAATGAGGAAGTAGGGAAATTATTTACTATTTAATGATACGAAAGCGGGGAGAAATGTGGGGAGGCTTCCCGGGCGAGTGTGGACTGCGTCCAGTGCAGTCTTGTCTCGGCCGTTGTTGTGGCTAGGTGAGTGTTCTTGCGTCGGTCTTATTTTCGATCGTGTTTTTCAATTTGTCAGGGATGATTTTAAAATATTATTGATCAGTGATGGCTTGTGCTCAATCTTGATTATCATAGATGGTGTGAAATCACAGAAACATCGTATAAAATAGTATTTTTTTCTTTTCCCAGGTAGGCCTAGCAGTATTTTGCAAAATGGCACAAGAAGCAAAGACAGTTTCTGCATTGAAAGAACTTGCACTTGCCATGATTTCAATAGAGAAGATTTCTATGAATAATATGCCAGGTTTAAATGAAAAAGTTATTGATCTGTTTGCACAAAACAGGAACAGGAGAATGGACTTCCTTTTCAAAAAGCCTAAGCCAGCACTAAGGAAGTCAAGCATTTACCGTTAGGATAAGACCTAGAGAATTAAATTATTATCTATCTATCTTTATAATCTATCAATCAATGGTATATTAAACAATAACAATAAAAGCATTTAAGATTTTATTTGTCTGAATGTGAGACAGCCCCCCCATCAGTAACAGTCACGAGCCGCCACTGCATATGATCACTATTACATAGCTAAATGTACATAGTCTCTCTCTCTCTCTCTCTCTCTCTAGACCTGCCGGACGCGGCCCAGCCAGCCGGGGACCCCACATCGACTGTAGTGCCACACAGCCTAACCTAACCCAGCGCAGCAGTGCACAAGATGTCTGCCTATTATTCCCCAGGCAACACTTCACCAGGCAGGCAGCACCAGCAGACAGCCAGGCGGCGCCGCCACGCCTTGGGAATAAAAGAAATCAACAAACAAACAAACAAACCACAACAAGAGTGACGGTGACCACCACCTCAGTCACTCGCCTCCCGACATTGACTTGTTCCCCGCCCACCATTACCTGCACGCCCTCAGGTGAGGCCAGGGAGGCGCCGCCAGTCCGCCAGGTGGCCACAGGTGACCCAGGCCAGCTCAAACACAGGCGCAATCTGCCGCACACTCGGCGGGCCCTGACCACTGACCACAGCACCACGGGAACGCCGCCTCTGTTCCCTCCACCAGACACAGAGTAGACAGGTGACCAGGTGGCCACAGGTGACCCAGGCCAGCTCAAACACAGGCGCAATCTGCCGCACACTCGGCGTGACCTGACCACTGACCACAGCACCACGGGGACGCCGCCTCTGTTCCCTCCACCAGACACGGAATACACAAACGACTTTTGGCGCCAATGGATCTTGATCTTTGTGTTGATCCTTGATCTTGACATTGATTCTTGAAGGACTACTAGTAGTATGGTAGGTCTATAGTAGGCTTTTCAGTGGTTTGAGGGGAGGCATACTGAGAGTGACTGGACTGTGATTGCTACAAATGGAGAGGCTTTAGAATGGAATGTAAGAAAGTGGAAGAGTGAGATAGACTGAGAGGTGAAGTGTGTGGGACTGAGTGAATGGAAGAGTAAGAGTAATGGAAGAGTAATGGACTGAGTGTATGGAAGAATAAGATGGAACAAGAGTACTTTGGACTGCTATATAGAGAAAGAGGCCCCGATGTATGAAAGGTGGTATGAGGGAAGCCTGGGCGGTGATCTTCTCTTCCGAGCAAGGGCACAGTCAGTGTATGGATGTGAATGCAAGGAATTACAGGTGGTTTGAGTCCCGCAGCAAAGTGTGCCAGACGTGTGACACGGAAGAGGATGAGACGGTGGAGCATGTGGTGCTGGAGTGCGAGAGGTGTGAGACAGACGGAAGAGAGATGATGCAAGTGATTCTGACTGAGTTAGGGAATAATAGCAATGAAAAGAGTGGAGAAGACAGGAAGGGAATGGATGGTGGTGGTGCTGGGACTGTATAGAGAGACCAATGAAAGGATGATTGAGGCTGTGAAAGAATTCCTGGAGAGAATGTGGCGTGCCAAATGTAGGGACGATTAGTGTAGAGGATACTGTTTGTTTTCTGATTGTTTTGTGTGTTTTTTTCTTCCTATAGCAGATGCCGCTCCAGAGGCCTAGCTCAGGAATAATCCCGGGGCACCTATAACATCATTAAGATCAAGACTATAATATCAAGATCAAGATCGAGTAACCACGTGGGTTTTGTTTACATCCCTCCGTCTCACGCTGCGTGCCACACACCCCTTCACATTTCCTCTATTTCCCTTCGATCTCCACCAGTTAGGAGCATGGAGGAGGGCCAGGAGGAGAGAATGGAGGAGGAGGAAGCCATGGAAGGAGGGAGCGAAGAGGAGGAAGAGGCAGGAGAAGGAGGAGGAGAGCTAGAATGCGACTTTTCCGCCTATAAACTTTTTCATGAGGGAAGCACTGGTAATATTTTTGGCTGTATCTTCCTTTAGGGTTACTTTAGGGACGTGAGGTTTGTCGTGGGGGTTTTTGAGGGTGTTTTCTATAAGTTGTCTTCTACGATAGATTTTTGTATCGTGCGTCGTTTTGGAGTTAGAAAAATTAGTGCTATTATTTATTTATTTATTTATCAGTTTTCCTTACCTGTTTCTTTTTTTTTTAATCTTATTCTTGGTTTTTCGTATTTTTCTCGGGGGGAGTTACATATCTAATTACTTTATGATTGTTTGTTGGTTTGTTTGTTTTCTTGTTTCTCTTTAGGTTTGCTCAAGGTTAGGTTAGTTAATATTAAGTCAAGTTTGTTTGCGTGGTCTAAACTTTGATTAATTTAGGTTAGATTAAGTTAGCTAAGGTTAGGTTAAGTTAGTGTTGTGTAAAGTTTGGTTAGGTTAGGTTAAGTTAGCCTGTGTTAAGTTAGGTTAGGAATACATAGACATTGAGAGAGAGAGAGAGAGAGAGAGAGAGAGAGAGAGAGAGAGCGTGCATTAGTCTAGCAGTGTTACCATACTACTACCACCACCACCACCAGCTTCCTCCCCCTCCACACAGTAGCCCCATGCCTGAGTTTTGACATCCTGAGAGACACCCTGGGAGACTCACGCACTTGTGACAACCCTGTGACTGTGTATTTTGTTGCTGGGACACAGGCTGCACGCGTACACCTCAATACTGTGCTTGTTATGAAGGTAAATAATAATAATAATAAACGGTTTATTATTTAGGCAGTTAACAAACTGAAAATGTACATAGGGGGTGGGGAAATACTTAACATTAATCCTAAAGGTAGTCTAATCTAGAAGGGACTATTGATTGATGGCTCGCACCATGGTGGGAATCACACTGAGTCTGTACCGGTCCGTGCGCGGCGCCTTTATTAGGGGCGTTATCTTGTTGTGGTGTCTGGTGGCACGGGCCGTGCGAGGCGCGTCAGGCGGCAGCATGTTTCTGAGACGTGGATGATGCAGTAGTCCCCTTCCAAACTTCTCCAGAGCCTCTCGGTACCTGGTGGATAGTCTGGACAGGCTCAGAGTAGTGTGTGTGTGTGGCTGGCTGGCTGACTGACTGACTGACTGACTGACTGACTGACTGACTGACTGACTGACTGACTGGCAGGCTGACTGACTGACTGACTGGCAGGCTGACTGACTGACTGACTGACTGACTGACTGGCAGGCTGACTGACTGACTGACTGACTGACTGACTGACTGACTGACTGACTGACTGGTTGGCTGACTGATTGACTGTTTGGCTGACTGATTGACTGACTGACTGACTGACTGACTGACTGACTGACTGACTGACTGACTGACTGACTGACTGACTGACTGGTTGGCTGACTGACTGACTGACTGACTGACTGACTGACTGACTGAGTGGTTGGCTGGCTGGCTGGCTGGTTGACTGACTGACTGGCTGACTGACTGACTGGTTGTCTGGCAGGGTGGCTGGCCAGCCGGCTTGCTGGCTGGCTGGCTGGCAGGCTTATTGACTGGCTGGTTGGCTGGCTGGCTGACTGACTGACTGACTGACTGACTGACTGACTGACTGACTGACTGACTGACTGACTGACTGACTGACTGACTGACTGACTGACTGACTGACTGGTTGTTTGGCAGGGTGGCTGGCCAGCCGGCTTGCTGGCTGGCTGGCTGGCAGGCTTATTGACTGGCTGGTTGGCTGGCTGGCTGACTGACTGACTGACTGACTGACTGACTGACTGACTGACTGACTGATGGACACTTACAAATGATATATGTTTGTTTATTTATTTATTTGCTCATGTAATTTATCATTATTATTATTATTATTATTATTATTATTATTATTATTATTATTATTGTTATTATTATTCAACATAAATATATTGAAATACCTTGTAATTTCTATTTTATTTATTTATTTATTTTATCTTATTTATTCATTCTTATTTTAACAGATATAAGAAGTATTAATCTCTCTCTCTCTCTCTCTCTCTCTCTCTCTCTCTCTCTCTCTCTCTCTCTCTCTCTCTCTCTCTCTCTCTCTCTCTCTCTCTCTCTCTCTCTCTCTCTAACAGGTGAGCAAGCTCTCCAAGATGAAGGAAAGTGAGAGTGAGAGTGAGAGCGAGCTGGAGGACGAGGAGGACGAGGGGAGAGAGCCACAGATTGCGTCAGCCTCGTACAGACACAGTGGTGGAGTCAACAGGATCAGGGTGTGTGTGTGTGTGTGTGTGTGTGTGTGTGTGTTGGGGGAAGGAGGGAGGGAGGGCAAGGAAGGAAGGGAGAAAGGGAGGAAAAAATGTGTGTGTGTGTGTGTGTGTGTGTGTGTGTGTGTGTGTGTGTGTGTGTGTGTGTGTGTGTGTGTGTTTGTGTGTGTGGTTTTCATTGCCTGCATATCTTTATAGGTCAGATTAGGATAAAATTTGTCAGGTTAGGTTAGGAAAGATTGGGATAAAATTTGATAGGATAGGTTATGTTAGATTAGCATAGAGTTGGTTAGGTTAGGTTAGGACAGGTTAAATTAGATTAGGTTAGGGTAGAATTTGTTAGGTTAGGTTAAGCCAGGTTAGGTCCAAGTCTTTCCTTTAGTTTGTGCACACTTGATGCCAAAACTGCCCCTTCTTTTAATCTTTGTGAAAACTGTTGGGTGGTCACGGTGGCTCGGCCGGCAGCGCGTCTGGCTACAGTGCAGAGTCTGCAGTTTTGAATTGTGGTGACAGCTGGGATTTCTCTGTGACGATTGCCTGTTCCTGGTTGACCCAGCATTACATGTGTACTGATCGGCTGTGAATGGGAACAAGAGAGAGAGAGAGAGAGAGAGAGAGAGAGAGAGAGAGAGAGAGAGAGAGACCCAGCTTTAAATGTGCACCGATTGGCTCTGACTGGAGGCATTCCTTGTTGACCCAGCATTAAATGTGTACCAATCAGCTGTGAATGGGAACAAGAGAGAGAGAGAGAGAGAGAGAGAGAGAGAGAGAGAGAGAGAGAGAGAGAGAGAGAGAGAGAGAGAGAGAGAGAGAGAGAGAGACCCAGCTTTAAATGTGCACTGATTGGCTCTGACTGGGGGCATTCCTTGTTGACCCAGCATTAAATGTGTACCAATCAGCTGTGACTGGGAATGCAAAGGCCAACCTACTTAATGTGCTGAGGCCCATTAAGGGTGATGGTACCAGCACCACCGCAGCACTTATAGAGGCACGGCACACCTTTATGTTACAAAAAACTGTTGTCACTTGTGTTGTGTTGTTTGGAGGCCTCTCTCTCTCTCTCTCTCTCTCTCTCTCTCTCTCTCTCTCTCTCTCTCTCTCTCTCTCTCTCTCTCTCTCTCTCTCTCTCTCTCTCTCTCTCTCTCTCTCTCTCTCTCTCTCTCTCTCTCTCTCTCTCTCTCTCTCTCTCTCTCTCTCTCTCTCTCTCTCTCTCTCTCTCTCTCTCTCTCTCTCTCTCTCTCTCTCTCTCTCTCTCTCTCTCTCTCTCTCTCTCTCTCTCTCTCTCTCTCCTAACCTGACCTCATTCCACCCAGGCCACCACCATCAACAATGTGCAGGTCGCAGCCTCCTGGTCCGAGTTGGGTCAGGTCAACATCTGGGACCTGACCCCGCTGCTGGAGGAGGTGGAGGCAGGTCAGGCTGGGTCGGGTCATGGTAGAGATGATCTGCCTCTCTTCACATTCCGAGGTCACCGGTCAGAAGGATTTGCCCTCGATTGGTCACCTGTCATATCTGGTGAGTGTTGACCTGGCTTGACCTGGTCCTAGTTGAAGTGGCGTGGGTATTTAAGGGTGTTTTTGTGGTTCTGGTGACTGACTAACAACATTTCTATTTTCCAAAGGCTGGAGTTGAAATGACGCGGGATTTTAAGGGTGTTTTTATGGTTCTGGTGACAGGTTAACAACATTTCTACATTCCAAAGGCTCTAGTTGAAGTGACGTGGGTTTTTAAAGGTGTTTTTATGGTTCTGGTGACAGATTAACCACATTTCTTCATTCCAAAGGCTGTAGTTGAAGTGACGTGGGTTTTTAAGGGTGTTTTTAGGGTTCTGGTGAAATTAACAACATTTCTACATTATGAACCGGAGAAGCACTCTAGACAACCCAGCTAGTCATCTCTGTGGCCTTGGAAAACTGGCGTGGTGAGAGAGAGAAAGAGAGAGAGAGAGACCGTTTCTGAGTACAGCATTTGTGTGGGTAGGTAGGGACCACAGGGCGGATAGCTATCACCAACACTTATCTCTTTAAACATTATCCTATTCTTTCTTGTAGCAGCAGTAGTAGTAGTAGTAGTAGTAGTAGTAGGAGCAGCAGCAGCCATCCCAGGTAACTCAGCCCTCCACCCCCAACAGGTACTCTAGCATCAGGGGACTGTCAGCGGGCAATACACATCTGGCGGCCACAGGAGGGGGCGGTGGCAGGTGAGCACCTCCCCCTCACTGCACACACTGCTTCTGTGGAGGACCTGCAGTGGTCACCCTCAGAGGCAAGCGTCCTGGCATCCTGCTCTGTGGACAGGAGGTGAAACAGAGAGAGAGAGAGAGAGAGAGAGAGAGTGTAATTTAAATCTTTCTCTTTCCTTTCTCTCTTTTCTCCTTTTTGTCCCTTTAATTCTCCTTCCCTCTCTAAAACCTAACCTAACCTAACTTAACCTAACCTAATCTGACAACCCTCTATTTCTCCCTAACCTAACTTCCATCCCTCCCCCTCCAGTATACGGGTGTAGGACGTGCGTGGAGCCCCCAACAAGGCCTGCATGATCACACGTACAGACGCACACACCAGCGACATCAACGTGCTGCATTGGAACCGCTGTGAACCGTTCCTGGTGTCCGGCAGCGATGACGGGTGTGTGCGGGTGTGGGACCTCCGGAATATGCAGGTGTGTGTGTGTGTGTGTGTTTTGTTTAATCTTTATTTATTTTTTTTGTCTTCTTTCATTTGTGTGTGTATGTGTGTGTGTGTGTGTGTGTGTGTGTGTGTGTGTGTGTGTGTGTTTGTTTCATTTTTTAATTTATTTTGTTATGTATTTCCTCAATTTTCATTCATCTTTTCATCTCTTTTGTTCTTTTCTTCCCCTCCTTCTCTTCCTTCTGTTCTTCCTCCTCCTCCTCCTCCTCCTCCTCTTCTGTAACCTAACTTACCCTAATCAACCTAACTTAACATAACCTAATCAAACCTAAGCTAACTTAACCTAACTTAACCTAACCAAACCTAACCACACAGGGTGGCGGTGGTGCTGTGGCAGAGCTGAAGCACCACTCAGCGCCAGTCAGCACCGTGAAGTGGCACCCCAGCGAGGGCTCCGTGCTGGCCAGCGGGGGGGAGGACGACGCCATCTTGCAGTGGGACTTGGCTGTGGAGAGGGAGGCAGCCGAGGAGGGGGAGGTGGGTGGTGGTGGTGGTGGTGGTGGTGGTGGTGGGATGGAGAGGCGAGAAGAGGAGAGGAGGAGGTGAGGTTGTAGTAGTGGTAGTAGTAGTCATAGTAGTAGTAGTAGTAGTTAAGCTAGGTTAGGTTAGATTATTAGGTTTGTCTAGGTTAAGTTAAGCTAGGAGTTAAGTTAAGTTAGGATGAAGTTCAATATAGTTAGTTTAGTTGGTGTGTGTGTGTGTGTGTGTGTGTGTGTGTGTGTGTGTGTGTGTGTGTACTTTTTTGTTTTTGTTGTTTTTGTTTGTTTTCCTGCATGTCAGTGCCCCAGGAGGCTACAAAACAATGTGCAGGTGTGTGTGGGCGTTGGAGGGGAAGAGGTGGTGCCGTGGTGGTGGCTGGCCGTCAACTGAGGTCAGACGGGAGACGAGGAGTGAAGGAGGGAAGGAAAGAAAGGACTGGATAGACATTACGAGGTGACAGTAAAGGTTTTCCTTGTTTCCTTTGAATATTGGTGTAATATTTGGTGTGTTGCAGTCTTTTGGCACTCTTCCCTGTGGTAGTGATGTCACCACCAGACTGTGAATTTTATCAGCCAGTTGTTCTGTGCATTCCTTCAATATCCAGTTTGACACTCCATCTGGACCAGTTGCTTTATTTACATCAAGTTGTTCCTTCATCTTAAGTATTTCCTCATAACTGACTGGGACTGTACTTAGTATATTCCTCACCAACTCATCCCTTCCAGCATCAAAGCCCTTCCACAGTAAATACCGATCTGAAACTACTGTTCCCCGCCTCCGCCACGTCCTGTGCGTCCTCCCAGACTCTTCCTTCAACTTTCAGTCTGGATACACCCTCCTTCTTCTTCATCTTCTAGTAATATGTCTAAAGAACAGTTTGGCTTTATTTGTACGCTTATCTGTTGCATCTCTTTCGTAGTTTGTTCTCTCCGTTCTCGTCGTCTCGACGTACTTGTCTCTGGCGTTGGTGCATTCCTCCCGTCTGCTCTCAGTCTTCCTCCTCCTCCGTCTGTTGCAAGCATTTCACTCACAATTTGTAGCCTCTTTGCATTTTGTATTGAACCATTGTTTACCCTTTCTACATCCTGCTCCTCCTTTGGGCACAGATTTCTCTGCACCGCAGCCGCGCGTCCTCGTCAACTCGTGCAGCTCTTCCCGAACGCCTCCCGCGTCTTGGGAGTCTTTCTGGTCCGCGGCAGCAGAGTGCTTTCTTAATCTTTCCAGGTGGGCTTTAGTATATTTAAATCTTTTCACCTTATAATTTTGATCAATGATTACATGTCCATTATTCAAATGAAATTGCATGAACACCTGATCACTTTTATGTGGAGGGCTATCACAGTGTATAGTTTGAATAATTTCCATGTCCTTGGCAAACACTAAATGAAGTGTTGGTGGTTTATCTCCTCCACTAAATCTGGCATCACAATCAACCCACTGAGTCATCAAGTTCTCCACCGCCCAGTTAACAGTGTGTTACTCCATGAGCTGTCACTTCCACTAGTGTGTGTGTGTGTGTGTGTGTGTGAGACATGAATGAATGTGAAGATTTAAAAAGAAATTATTTGAAAACACTCATGATATCTCCCAGCCCCCTCTCTCTCTCTCTCTCTCTCTCTCTCTCTCTCTCTCTCTCTCTCTCTCTCTCTCTCTCTCTCTCTCTCTCTCTCTCTCTCTCTCTCTCTCTCTCTCATTTTTATTGTTTTAAACTTTTTTGTTTTGTTTCTTTTCATCTTTTTCTTCCTTCCTTCCTTCTTTTCATCTTTTTCTTCCTTCTTTTCTTCTTCATCTTATTATTATCACTATCATCATCATCATCATCATTATGATTATTATTATTATTATTATTATTATTATTATTATTATTATTATTATTATTATTATTATTATTGTCAAATTTTTTTTTTTTATTTACTTCTACATTCATAATTTCATACTACTACTACTACTACTACTACTACTACTACTACTACTACTACTACTACTACTACTACTACTACTACTACTACTACTACTACTTGACAGAACCTCCTCCTCATCCTACTACTACTACTGCTGCTACTACTTTTACTACTGCTGCTGCTACTACTACTACTATTATACTACTAGTAGTACTACTACTACTACTGCTTGACATAACCTCCTCCTGCTACCACCACCACCACCACCAACACACCACCACCACTCACCCCCTCTCTGTTTCCCCAGCAGGAAGCAGCCCACACTACTACCACCACCACCACCACCACCAGGGCAGCCCCGTCCCTGAGCCAAATGTCCCCCTGGCTGGTGGCTGACCCCCCTCCCCCCCACCACCTTCAATCCCCCCAAGATGTGTAATGTCATCACCACTGAGCCGTGATTGGACAGGAGGGCACATGAGGCAACTGATTGGCCGACTGAAAGGCCAGGAGGGCCGTGATTGGCCCTCCTGGAGGAAAGGTTTATGGTAGTTTTTTTGAGGTTTTTGACTGGTTGACACACACACACACACACACACACACACACACACACACACACACACACACACTTGAGCAACAGACAAACAAACAAACAAACACAAACAAGAACATTCCAGTAAATCATTCATCTCATTATGAAAATAGTGTCACTATTATTATTATTATTATTATTATTATTATTATTATTATTATTATTATTATTATTGGTTTTATTGTACTTAAGTAACTTAGCTCATTATTTTTATAAATTTTTGACTGACTGTGTGTGTGTGTGAGAGAGAGAGAGAGATTGACTGACTAACCAAATATAAACATTCTTTGCGCACACACACACACACACACACACACACACACACACTAGAAAGGATCCAAAGAGCTGCAGCCAAACTGGTGCCAAGCTTGAGAGATTAAACCTATGAAGAAAGATTAAGGAGACTGAAGCTTGCATCATTACCAGAGAGAAGAGAAAGAGGGGAGCTGATTGCTATATACAGAGCTTTAAAGTCAAGTTGACAAAGAAGACTTATTTGTGTGGGACTCAACACATACAAGAGCACATGGAGTGAAATTGAGGAAAACACCAAGTAGAAGAGATGTCAAGAAATATGGTTTCCCAAACACAAGCACAGAAATATGGAACAACTTAGATGAAACACTGGTACAAGCAACTAATATTCATGGATTTAAAGTTAAGCTGGATGCTTATAGGTATGGTGACACACACACACACACACACACACACACTGGATGCTTATAGATATGGTGACAGGACAGCACGAGCACAGCTCTTTTCCTGTAAAACACAACTAGGTAAACATACACACACACATCTTTTCCAATTCTTTCTTTATTATTATTTTAAAGAGTCTCTCTCTCTCTCTCTCTCTCTCTCTCTCTGCCAAAATGTGTGTGCAATATATTGTTTTATCTTTTGTGTATGTGTCTATCTGTCTATTAATTTTTTATTTATTTATTCTTTTCTTTTCCTTTATTTTTGTGTTCTTTATTACCTTTCATTTTCATTCATGTATTTTTTTTACTTATTTTCATTTATCTATTTATTTCCTTCCTCTTTCATTTATTTATTTTTTTATCCATTTATTCGTTTTCATTCCTCTTTATTTACTTTTTTCACTTCAGTTTTTTTTTTCTTCTCCATTCCTTGTTATTTCCTTCAATTATCAACATTTCATCATTATTGTTATTTGTTGTTTACATGTTTTCTTTCATTCCTCATTGTTTTATTTCTTTTATTCTTCATTTATACATATTTGGATTATTATTATTATTATTATTATTATTATTATTATTATTATCATCATTATTATTATTTTATTCTTTTGCATTTCCTTGTTCTTCCTGTTTATCTATTTTATCTATATTCACATTTAGGTCATTATTAATTTTTATTCTTTTGCATTTCCTTGTTCTTCCTGTTTATCCATTATATTTCAGTTCTTCCATTATTATTCCTTCATTTCTTGTAGATTTTTTAATTTTTCCTTTATTTTTCTATATCTTCCCCATTTTCTTTGTATTTTTTTTAAGTCCTTCCTGTATTTCGTCCATTTTCTTTAGTTGCTCCATTTCTTGCTTCCTTCCCGTGTTCCCTCCTGCGGGTCTGTCAGAAGGTACTCGCCAAGGACAGAACAACAAAACAAACCAAACAACAACAACAACAACAATAATAATAATAATGATATGTAGCAATTTTTATTATTATCTTTTTGGTGGTTATTGTTGTTGTTGTTGTATGTATGTATGTGTGTATGTATGGTTTGAAATGGTTTTATTTGGACTCTCTCTCTCTCTCTCTCTCTCTCTCCATGCATTTGTTATCTTCTTTTATTCTCTCTCTCTCAGTCCTACACACACACACACACACACACACACTGTATCATGTACAGCGTATATTTTCATAAGTGGATGCATTTTATATATAACAGCGAGTTATAGTGGAGTTGTAAGTTATTGGTGGTGTTATTGTTGTTATTCTTCTTCTAAGCCAAATTGTTGAAGAATAAGAAGAGTGAATGGGTTTAGTTTTGAATAATTTTAATAACAATTTTCCAGCTTATATTTGAAGAAAATGGATGTTGTAATATATTATAAGAGTGAAGAAATGAAGTGTTTTATTATTATTAATAGTAGTAGTGGTGGTAGTAGTAGTAGTACACAAGAACACAAGGGTTGGTGCAGGAAGCCATCAGGCCTACACGTGGCAGTCCCTGTACAAAACACACCTGTCTGTTTCCACCTGTCAGCCCTGTCCAAACACTTGTCTAACACTTCAAAGCTCTGTAATGACTCACTCTGCACTAACAACCTGACTACTGAGTCTATTCCATTCATCAACTGCTGTGTTTGTCATGTGAGGATTAATACTGGCCATTTTGTACACACACACACACACACACACACACACACACACACATTAAGTACTGTTAACAACATAACTCAGCATTCTAGCAACAAAAGTTTATTCCAACACTTGAGTACAAAGTAACAACACACAAACACTAGTCACTCCAAGTCCCTCACACACCACCACCACATCCACAACACCTCACCCCCCACAGGTGTGTTTGGATGTGTCTGGCAACACCACTCTTGCTACACAAACACTGCCACAAACACCACACCTGTACTTCCTTACCACAGTGTGGGTGAGGATGTTTGTCAACATTACATTGCAGGATAAACCTTTTGGCCAGTCACCACACCACACCCACAAGTCACCACTGGTATTGCCAGCTGGTTTGTGGCAGTAATGTTGTGGCCAGTCACCACACCACACCCACAAGTCACCACTGGTATTGCCAGCTGGTTTGTGGCAGTAATGTTGTGGCCAGTCACCACACCACACCCACAAGTCACCACTGGTATTGCCAGCTGGTTTGTGGCAGTAATGTTGTGGCCAGTCACCACACCACACCCACGTCACCACTGGTATTGCCAGGGCAAATCTTTTCCCACACTGCAGGCCTGGGAACTTTCTCTCCCTGTTTTCTGCATTTTCTTGTTTCATTGTTTGGTGAGTGCAATGGGCCCCAAGCCTGGGGTCTAAAGTTACACCCTAAGCAGTGTTAGCAGTGTATCCGAGGGCTCTCTTCAGGACGGCGACTGTTCCCTTGACCGCAGCTGTTTGTACCTCGTGGGCACCTGGGGGACCAGGGATTGCCTCAGGGCAGCTCTCCGGGTTTTTCTTCATCAGCCCTGTCGTCGCCACCACCACTGGTGTTATACCGACGTCCGTCAGTGACCACGTTGTTCGTGGGTCATTTCTTAGGTCTTGATATTTTGTAATTTTTTTCCTTTCAGCTCTACTGAGGCCTTAGTCACTGGGGACTGCAACATCTATCATTTTGGCTGTTTTCTCTTCTTTGTTCCAGATAACATTATCAGGTTTTGTTCCCCCACCTTGTGTGTGTGTGTGTGTGTGTGTCTCCCTGCTGGAATGTCCTTGTTGTAGAAGACAGCCACTTTACTATCTCCCAGTGTGGGTGAGGGTGTGTCTGTCAAGACTGCCTTTATGGGTAAGTCTTTTCCCACACTCCAGGCACTGGAACTTTCTCTCTCCAGTGTGGGTGAGGACATGTCTGTCAAGGGAACCCTTCCTGGTAAATCTTTTCCCACACTCCAGGCACTGGAACTTTCTCTTCCCAGTGTGGGTGAGGATGTGTCTGTCAAGGGAACCCTTCCTGGTAAATCTTTTCCCACACTCCAGGCACTGGAACTCTCTCTCCCCAGTGTGGGTGAGGATGTGTCTGTCAAGGGAACCCTTCATGGTAAATCTTTTCCCACACTCCAGGCACTGGAACTCTCTCTCCCCAGTGTGGTTGGGGATGTGTCTGTCAAGGTAACCCTTCCTGGTAAATCTTTTCCCACACTCCAGGCACTGGAACTCTCTCTCCCCAGTGTGGGTGAGGATGTGTCTGTCAAGGGAACCCTTCCTGGTAAATCTTTTCCCACACAACAGGCACTGGAACTTTCTCTCCCCAGTGTGGGTGAGGATGTGTTTGTTAAGATCACCTTTATGGATAAATCTTTTCCCACACTCCAGGCACTGGAACTTTCTCTCCCCAGTGTGGGTGAGGATGTGTTTGTTAAGATCACCTTTAAGGATAAATCTTATCCCACACTCCATGCACTGGAACTTTCTCTCCCCAGTGTGGGTGAGGGTGTGTTTGTTAAGATCACCTTTATGGATAAATCTTTTCCCACACTCCAGGCACTGGAACTTCCTCTCCCCAGTGTGGGTGAGGGTGTGTTTATTAAGATCACCTTTATGGATAAATCTTTTCCCACACTCCAGGCACTGGAACTTTCTCTCCCCAGTATGGGTGAGGATGTGTGTGTCAAGATGACCTTTCCGAGTAAATCTTTTCCCACACTCCAGGCACTGGAACTTTCTCTCCCCAGTGTGGGTGAGGATGTGTCTGTCAAGGGAACCCTTCATGGTAAATCTTTTCCCACACTCCAGGCACTGGAATTTTCTCTCCCCAGTGTGGGTGAGGATGTGTCTGTCAAGGGAACCCTTCCTGGTAAATCTTTTCCCACACTGCAGGGACTAGAACATTCTCTCCCCAGTGTGGGTGAGGATGTGTCTGTCAAGGGAACCCTTCCTGGTAAATCTTTTCCCACACTCCAGGGACTGGAACATTCTCTCCCCAGTGTGGGTGAGGATGTGTGAAGCAAGATGACTCTTCTGGGCAAATGTCTTCCTGCAGTGGTCACACTTGTGGTTTTTTCATTTTTTTTTTTTATGTAGGAAAGACACTGGCCAAGGGCAACAAAAATCCAATAAAAAAAATATGCCCACTGAAATGCCAGTCCCATAAAAGGGTCAAAGCAGTGGTCAAAAATTGATGAATAAGTGCCTTGAAACTTCTCTCTTGAAGGAATTCAAGTCATAGGAAGGTGGAAATACAGAAGCAGGCAGGGAGTTCCAGAGTTTACCAGAGAAAAGGATGAATGATTGAGAATACTGGTTAACTCTTGTGTTAGAGAGGTGGACAGAATAGGGGTGAGAGAAAGAAGAAAGTCTTGTGCAGCAAGGCCGCGGGAGGAGGGGAGGCATGCAGTTAGCAAGATCAGAAGAGCAGTTAACATGAAAATAGCAGTAGAAGACAGCTAGATATGCAACATTGTGGCGGTGAGAGAGAGGCTGAAGACAGTCAGTTAGAGGAGAGGAGTTGATGAGACGAAAAGCTTTTGATTCCACCCTGTCTAGAAGAGCAGTATGAGTGGAACCCCCCCAGACATGTCAAGCATACTCCATACATGGACGGAAAAGGCCCCTGTACAGAGTTAGCAGGAGGAGAGGAGGCATGCAGTTAGCAAGATCAGAAGAGCAGTTAGCATGAAAATAGCGGTAGAAGACAGCTAGATATGCAACACTGCGGCAGTGAGAGAGAGGCTGAAGAAAGTCACTGAGAGGAGAGGAGTTGATGAGACGAAAAGCTTTTGATTCCACCCTGTCTAGAAGAGCAACTGCTCCCAGCTGTTCATACTGCTGCTACTGCTGCTGCCTGGCATCACATCCTCCATTGCAACACTGCTCTTGGTAGTGGTCAGTTCTGCAGGAACACTGGGGCTGCACCGAGGATGCACAGAGGGAGTCCCGCCACTGGATGCCAATCTGGCACCTGTAACAGAGGAGGCTGTCACTACACAGGGAGTGAGGGGCTACCTGCCTCAGCCTCAGCCTAACACAGACTCCACAGACAAGATACACCTGGCACCTGTAACAGAGGAGGCCGTCACCACACAGGCAGAGAGGGGCTTCCTGCCTCAGTCTCAGCCTAACACACAGCCTCCACAGAGTAGGGCTACCACACAACAAATGACTCTGATCGGGCCACCACAGCCATGCAAAGAGCAAGCCAATCAGTTTTCGTTGCCGGCCACTGACCTGAGGGGCTCTGGGGCAGAATGGACGGGAGGACTTGCCGGCCACATACCTGAGGGGCTCTGGGGTAGAATGGACAGGAGGACATGCCGGCCACTAACCTGAGGGACTCTGCGGCAGAATGGATGGGAGGGCTTGCTGGTCGGGTCTTTTTGTCTCTCACCACTGATGTCCTGCTGGAAAACAAACAAATAAATAAAACAATGATAAACAAACAAATAACAAAAATAAAACAAAAAGGCAAAAAACATTAACTGATGTCCTGCATTGCTGCCATGATTGTGACAGCAAAATTTTGTCAAAAAAAACCTAACCTAAACTTAACCTGTCTTAACATAATATAAGCAAGCCTATCTTACTAACCTAACTAACCCTAACCAAACCTAACAAAATAACCAAACCTACCTTAACACAACTAACACCAAACAACCGGCACTAGTGTGGACGTGGGATTCCAGGCTGGCTAGGCCTTGTCCGGCAGGTCTGTGTTGCCAATTGTGTATTTTCCTTATTACCACGTCAGGCAAGGAATCTACTCTCTCTCTCTCTCTCTCTCTCTCTCTCTCTCTCTCTCTCTCTATAGACTTGCCGGACGCGGCCTAGCCAGCCGGGGACCCCACATCGACTGTAGTGCCACACAGCCTAACCTAACCCAGCGCAGCAGTGCACAAGATGTCTGCCTATTATTCCCCAGGCAACACTTCACCAGGCAGGCAGCACCAGCAGACAGCCAGGCGGCGCCGCCACGCCTTGGGAATAAAAGAAATGAACAAACAAACAAACAAACCACAACAAGAGTGACGGTGACCACCACCTCAGTCACTCGCCTCCCGACATTGACTTGTTCCCCGCCCACCATTACCTGCACGCCCTCAGGTGAGGCCAGGGAGGCGCCGCCAGTCCGCCAGGTGGCCACAGGTGACCCAGGCCAGCTCAAACACAGGCGCAATCTGCCGCACACTCGCCGTGACCTGACCAATGACCACAGCACCACGGGGACGCCGCCTCTGTTCCCTCCACCAGACACAGAGTAGACAGGTGACCAGGTGGCCACAGGTGACCCAGGCCAGCTCAAACACAGGCGCAATCTGCCGCACACTCGGCGTGACCTGATCACTGACCACAGCACCACGCCGCCTCTGCTCCCTGATCTTGATCTTGATGGTACAGGTGGCACAGGATCACTCCTGAGCCAGGCCTTTGGATCGGCAACTCCTGTAGAAGGGGGAAAAAAAAAGAGAAACGAACAGCATCCTCTATCCTAATTGTTCATACACCTGGCACGCCACATTCTCTCCAGAAACTCTTTCACCGCCTCAATCATCCTTTCATTCGCCTCTCTACACAGTCCCAGCAACAACACCATCCATTCCTTTCCTGTCTTCTCCACTCTTTCATTCCTATCATGCCCTAACTCAGTCAGTATCACTTGCATCATCTCATTCCAGTCTCTGGCATACTTCACACACTCCAGCACTGACTGGCTGACTGACTGACTGCTTGGCTGGCTGGCTGACTGACTGACTGGTTGGCTGGCTGACTGACTTACTCACTCACTGGCTCAATGGTTAGCTTGCTGGATGGCTGGCTGACTCACTCATTGACTGACTCACTGACTCACTGGCTGGCTGGCTGGCTGACTGAATGACTGACTGACTGACTAACTGATTGGTTGGCTGGCTGGCTGACTGACTGACTGACTGACTGACTGCTTGGCTGGCTGGCTGACTGAGTGACTGACTAAACGAATGACTGGCTAACTGACTGACTGGTTGACTGACTGACTGACTGGTTGGCTGGCTGATGGACTGACTAACTGACTGACTGACTGGTTGGCTGACTGACTGACTGACTGGTTGGCTGGCTGATGGACTGACTAACTGACTGACTGACTGGTTGGCTGACTGACTGAATGACTGGTTAGCTGGCAGGCTGACTGACAGACTGGCTGGTTAACTGACTGACTGACAATGAATGACTGGTTGGCTGGCTGACTGACTGACTGACTGACTGGTTGGCTAGCTAGCTGACTGACTGGCTGGTTGGCTGGCTGACTGACTGACTGACTGACTGGTTGGCTAGCTAGCTGACTGACTGACTGACTGACTGGTTGACTAGCTAGCTGACTGACTGACTGACTGGCTGGCTAGCTGACTGATGGACACTTGCAAATAATATATGTTTATTTGTTTATTTTCTCATGTAATTTATCATCAGTTATTATTATAATTATTATTATAATTATTATTATTATTATCATTATTATTATTATTATTATTATTATTATTATTATTACTATTATTATTATTATTATTACTCTTATGATTATTAATATTCAACATAAATATATTGAAATATCTTATAATTTCTATTTTATTTATTTATTTATTTTATTTTGTTCATTCATTAATTTATACATTCTTTTATTTTATCAGATATAAGAAGTATTAATCTCTCTCTCTCCAACAGGTGAGCAAGCTCTCCAAGATGAAGGAAAGAGAGTGAGAGTGAGAGCGAGCTGGAGGACGAGGAGGACGAGGGGAGAGAACCACAGATCTGTCTGGTGACAGATTAACAACATTTCTACATTCCAAAGGCTGTAGTTGAAGTGATGCAGGTTTTTAAGGGTATTTTTAGAGTTCTGGTGACAGATTAACAACATTTCTACATTCCAAAGGCTGTAGTTGAAGTGATGCGGGTTTTTAAGGGTGTTTTTAGTTTTCTGGTGAAATTAACAACATTTCTACATTATGAACTGGAGAAGCACTCTTGACAACCCAGCTAGTCATCTCTGTGGCCTTGGAAATCTGCCGTGCTGAAAGAGAGAAAGAGAGAGAGACCGTTTCTTAGTACAGCATTTGTGTGGGTAGGTAAGGACCACAGGGCGGATAGCTATCACTTACACTTATCTCTTTAAACCTTATCCTCTTCTTTCTTATAGTAGTAGTAGTAGTAGTAGTAGTAGTAGTGGTAGCAGCCCCAGGTAACTCAGCCCTCCACCCCCAACAGGGGGCAATACACATCTGGCGGCCACAGGAGGGGTAGTGGTGGCAGGTGAGCACCTCCCCCCTCACTGCACACACTGCTTCTGTTGAGGACCTGCAGTGGTCACCCTCAGAGGTGAGTGTCCTGGCCTCCTGTTCTGTGGACAGGAGGTGAGGCAGAGAGAGAGAGAGAGAGAGAGAGAGAGAGAGAGAGAGAGAGAGAGAGAGAGAGAGAGAGAGAGAGAGAGAGAGAGAGAGAGAGAGAGAGAGAGAGAGAGAGAGAGTATGTGTAATTTAAATATTTCTCTTTCTTTTCCTCCTTCCTTTTTCTCTTTTTCTCCTTTTCTCCTTTTAATTCTCCTTCCCTCTAACCTAACCTAACCTGACCCAACTTAATCTAACCTAACCCAACCTAACCTAACAACTCTCTACTTCTCCCTAACCTAACTTCTATCCCTCCCCCTCCCTAACCTAACCACACCCCCCTCCCCCCCTCCAGTATATGGGTGTGGGACGTGCGTGCAGCCCCCAACAAGGCCTGCATGATCACATGTACAGACGTACACACCAGCAACATCAACGTGCTGCATTGGAACCGCTGTGAACCGTTCGTGGTGTCTGGCGGCGTTGACAGGTGTGTGAGGGTGTAGGACCTCTGGAATATGCAGGTGTGTGTAATAATAATAATAATAATAAACAGTTTATTATTCAGGCAGTTAACAAACTGAAAATGTACAGAAGGGGTGGGGAAATACTTAACATTAATCCTAAAGGTAAGTCTAATCTAGAAGGGAAATACTATTGATTGATGGCTCGCACCATGGTGGGAATCGCGCTGAGTCTGTACCGGTGTAGCAGGAAAAATTTCCCCCCTGACTGTAGTTCCCCCTGGGAACAGTAGCCTAGGTTAAATTTCCCCCCGGGAAAATT
The DNA here is from genome assembly GCF_035594125.1 of Scylla paramamosain. Taxonomy (NCBI): domain Eukaryota; kingdom Metazoa; phylum Arthropoda; class Malacostraca; order Decapoda; family Portunidae; genus Scylla; species Scylla paramamosain. The sequence continues at coordinate 3,336,278 of NW_026973668.1, forward strand.
GGTCTTGGCTGTTTTTCCCTGGGGGGGAATGACAGACATAGGATATATTTCCTCCCTCTTGGCCATTTCACCCCCCCACACAAAAAATCATACCACCGTTCTCAAGTCACCAATGGCAAGTAGTGTAAAGTATTGTAATGCTTATGACGTATGTAAATGTGACAGGAAAATATAGGTCATATGGCACTATGGACAAGGGAAGGGGGAGACAAGAATAAAGGTAGGGAAGGAGACGTTTTGTACGTCAGAGAGTCATCAAGTCCACCGTACACAAAACAGCGTAATGTAACGAATACAGTGGTTATTGAAGAGTAAAAGGGAACTCATGATGTTTTTTTTTTAAATTTATCATTTCAAGATTACAAATGGAAGTTGAAACATATTAAACACTTTAAAAAAAACTTTAAACACTTTATTATGTTTGTCATTTGCATATACATTATCACATATAGTAATTAATAATAGGACAAACAGCCCTTTGGAAGCATTAAGCTTTATGGACAATGGTATATAACTTAAACATTTAAAAACACTGTATAAATGGTATAATGTAACAAAAGTAAAATAAACTGAAGCTAATAAGAACAAATAATATTAATACAAAGTATACTACTAATAAAGCACAAATAATGGAAACCCTGACAATATAATATAATAACACTGTAAGTTTCTATGATAATATAGTAAAACTATAAAGGTATTTATTATTTGATGATTGCAATGCATGACTAATATGATGATAACATGTGTCTCTTAAATTTGTCTTTAAAAGATGATAGGCTTGGTGAGTATTATTAAAATTCAAGGTTAAAAGGCTGTCTCCCAAGGGAGACTTAAAAATCTGTAAATATAACGTTACCATTTATTTCCTATTATAAAGTTAAAAATCTTTAAAGGGAACTTCATACTGGGTTGGGTTACATTTGCAGCAGCTTCACGATGCCTTGAAATTTTTTGCAGATCCATGGCAAGCAGTGTGGTACCATTCGTAGCAAGATTCACACTCCACCACTTCACGTCCATCTGCTGTGATTTCCGCACATTCTGGACAAACCCATGCTCCAGGAATGTCGTCTTCTTTAGCTTTGATAGTAGCGTGAAGCGTCGTAACTGCATCATCATCCATGTATTTGTAAATTGCTTGAAGGTTTTCCTTATTGTTGACAAGAATACCAGGAAGCTTTTCTGGTCTTGTCTCTATTTCTTCTTCTGTTATAGTCTCTCCATCTATTTCCTCTCTTGTAGCAACTTCCTCATCTACAAACATGAGTAAAAGCGTCCTTCCTCTTGCTGAAATACTTCGATCCAGTGTTTGTTGAGATTGCCCCTGCTTTTTCCTGTTCGTGGTGTATTCTTGATCCTGGTAGTTGTCCTGATCTTGTCCATCTCCGCTTGCACCATCAAGTTTGTACAGCTTCAAATTTACCACGTGATATGTATTTCTCAGTTCTTTGCCTGTTGAGAGATTTTTCAGTTTTGCACGTCCCTTTCCTTGCAGAGAAACAACTTCATAAGGGCCTATGTACTTTGTTTCTAATTTTCCTCCCATTCGGTGATTATTTTTGTTGTTTTTCATCAGTACTAATGAGCCCTCAGCTATTTCACTTGATTTGCCTGTATGTCTCTTATCATAGTTCTTCTGTCTACTTTGAGATTTTGCAATGTTGATTGCCATTTTTTCCTCAGCTGCCTTCTTTTCTGACACTGCTCTCTCTGTTAACTCTTTAATGGTTTCTTCTGTCGTTGCTCCGTCTTTCACCTGTGATCCAGTGTCTAAGTAGACGGGGAGTACTGGATCTCGCCTAAACATTGCAGTGAAAGGGGCAACACCAGTGCTGGAATGAACAGATGTGAGATATCCGAACAGGATTCTTTTTATGTGCATATCCCAGTCGTTTTGCTTTTCACTGACGCATTTCATGAGAGCTCTTTCAAGTGTCTGATTGAATCTTTCCTGCAGTCCATTAGTTTGAGGGTGATAGGGTGAAGCAATTTTGTGATTAATTTGCAGCTTTTCACAGAGGATGTCATTCAGTTGATTTACAAATTCGCGGCCTTGGTCAGTAATAAGTGTTTCAACACAACCAAAGTCACACATGGCATCTAAAAAGAACTGGGCCACCTCTGCTGCAGTTTTGTGCTTTAAAGGTGCAGCAACTGGGAATTTTGAGAAGTAATCGGTCATTGCCACAATGTAACAGTGTCCTCTTTCTGTTTTGGGTAAGGGTCCAATCAAGTCCATTCCCACCTGCGACCACACTTTTTCTGGAACAGGCACTGGATGCAACTCAGGAGCTTGCATTGAGGGCTTATTGGCTGCTTTCTGGCATTTGTCACATTTTGAAATATAATCAATGACAATTTCTTTAATGCCTTTAACAAAATATTTAGCAGTTATCTTTCCAACTGTTTTATCTCTCCCCATATGTGCTCCCCCAAACCCTTCATGGCAAGCTTTGATAACTCTGCTCACTTCCGCTTTCATTAACACTTGGCGTAGGTGAACTTCACCCTTCCTGTGTTGTTTATGCATCAAGTATCCCTCTTGAACACAAAAGGGCTCGCACTTCTTTCTAATATCACGTTTTTCTTCTTTGTTTAGTCCATCAGAGTACTTTCCACTATCCAGGTATTGGAAGTATGTGTGGTAGGTGTACTCCTCCATGTTCAGATACACCTGCTGCTACCCTTACTACTGCTCGGAGTAATCTGGCACTCAGCTGCTCCCTATCGCCTGTTGTTGACTTTGTTTGTTTGTTTTTTTTTTGTTTTTTTTGTAATGCTGAAGTCCCTGTCTCGTGATGATTGAATCACTGTATTGTTAGGCTTCAGTGATTTGCCAGTTTGCCTCATTATGTTAGGCCGCTTTCACACCAAGGTGGCACGTCGCACGTGGCATGCCACGCGGAAACGAACATCTGGAAATATATGATACCTTTCACACAGAAGTGGCGTGGCACGTCGCATGTGCCATGTGTGACTTGCATGCCACTCGGGGATCGGACTATTAATGCGTTGACTAGTTATGGCCATAGTTGTAAACGTTCACTTCATGCTTCCTGGATCCTCCCTTATTATTGAAGATCTGGTGGTTGTGTATGTGTATGGGGTCGGGGGGAATATAGGCCAGGAGGGGGGAATACTATCCTGGGTCAAATTTTCCCCTGGGGGAGATTCCCCCTGGGGGAATCTCACACGGGGGGAAATACAGACTGGTACACCGGTCCATGCACGGCGCCTTTAGAGGCATTATCTTGTGGTGTCTGGTGGCACGGAGTGGGCGAGGCGCGTCAGGCGGCAGCATGTGTCTGAGATGTGGATGATACAGCAGTTCCCTTCCAAACTTCTCCAGAGCCTCTCGGTGCCTGGTGGATAGCCTGGACAGACTCAGGGTGGTCAGGGCTTCATCGTAGGTGGTGTAGGCAGAGCCAAGGATGACCCTGCACGCCCTTTTCTGCACACTCTGCAGCTGGAGCTGTTGAGTGTGTGTGAGGGAGGAGGACCACGCTGGGAAGGCACACATGAGTTTGTAGAGGATGAAGGTGAGGTACACCTACCTTAACTTGTCTGTTGGCGTCCCCAACGACCTGAGTCTGTGCAGCACGTACAGCCTGTAGGTAGCGGATCTTATGGTGCTGGCGACATGCTGCTTCCAGGTCAGCTGGTCGTCCACCGTGACTCCGAGAAGCTTGGCACATTGGACCACCTGGAGGGGTTTAGTGCCCACTGTGAGCTGGAGAGGGGGCACTGGTACAGAGGAGGTACAGAAATGCATCACCACAGTTTTGCTGTGGTTGATGGTCATCCTGCTCTCCTCCGTCCACGTCTGCAGTCGCTCCAAGATTGCTTGCAGTGGTGAGTAGTCTGGGTTCTTGTTGGCTCTTGTGTGTGTGTGTGTGTGTGTGTGTGTGTGTGTGTTTTGTTTAATCTTTATTTATCTATTTTTTTCTTTTTTTTTGTCCTCTTCCTCTTCTTCTTCTTCTTCTTTCATTTGTGTGTGTGTGTGTGTGTGTGTGTGTGTGTGTGTGTGTGTGTGTGTGTGTGTGTGTGTGTGTGTGTGTGTGTGTGTGTGTGTGTGTGTGTGTGTTTGTTTGTTTGTTTTCCTTTTTTTATGTTATTTTGTTATATATTTCCTAGTTTATTTTCTTTCATCTTTTTTGTTCTTTTCTTCCCTTCCTCCTCCTCTTCCTTCTGTTCTTCCTCCTCCTTTATAACCTAACCTAACCTAATTAACCTAACTTAACCTAACCAACCTAACTAAATGTAACCTAACCAAACTTAACCTAACCTAACCACACAGGGCGGCAGTGGTGCTGTGGCAGAGCTGAAGCACCATTCAGCGCTGGTCAGCACCGTAGGGTGGCACCCCAGCAAAGGCTCCATGCTGGCCAGCGGGGGGGAGGATGACGCCATCTTGCAGTGGGACCTGGCTGTGGAGAGGGAGGCAGTCAAGGAGGGGGAGGTGGGTGGTGGTTGTGGTGGTGGTGGTGGTGGGATGGAGAGGAGAGGAGAGGAGAGGAAAGCAGAGGAGGAGGAGGAGGTGAGGTTGTAGTAGTGGTAGTGGTAGTCATACTAGTAGTAGTACTTGTAGTAGTAGTAGTAACTCCTCCTCTCCTCCTCTCCTCTTTTATAGGAGGAGGCAGTAGACACCTGCCGAAACGATAATTACTCCCAGTGAGGTCTAAAGCACTGTTCAGGGGGTGCTGTGAACTTATCATTAAACCCAGCTGTGACCTCACTGAACGTTTCCCTTTGTGTCTCATAACACAAGGGGGTAGTCACAGCCTGCCCTCTAAAGACAACTCTCTTCCTCCACACAAAACTACAAGCACCTAATAACACACACACCCTTCACTCAAAAAATTTTAAAATTATGGCGACTCCTACACCAGCCTCGGAGTCCCCATCTGGGGAGGGGACCATAAATGTCCCCAGGTCGGACTGCCTTTCCGTTGACGACCCTAAGTGTCTTGACACCCCCCTCAACTTTTTCTTCATTAACTTCTGCAACATTCGCGGTCTAAGATCTAATTTTCAATCTGTAGAACACCACCTCTCCTCTTCTAAACCTCATCTTCTTTTCCTCACTGAAACTCAGGTGTCTGAGGCAACTGACAGTAGCCCCTTTTCTGTTCCCTCCTACTTTCTCTATCCTCATCTTCGATCCAAAGCTGGATGCTGCGTTTATGTGCGCAATGACTTAACCTGCTCTCGTGCCCATGCTCTTGAATCTTCCGAGTTTTCCACCATCTGGCTACGACTACAGAGTCATTCTCATACTAAATTTATCTGTGCTGTATACCTCTCTCCTAACTCCTCTGACTATAAGAAATTCTTTGACTACTTAACTTCCAAAGTGGAGCACATTCTGACCCTCTTCCCTTTTGCAGAGATCTCCATTCTTGGAGACTTCAATGTTCACCACCAGCTTTGGCTTTCCTCTCCCTTCACTGACCATCCTGGTGAACTAGCCTACAACTTTGCTATCCTCCATGACCTAGAGCAATTGGTGCAACACCCTACTCGTATTCCTGACCGTCTTGGAGATACGCCCAACATTCTTGACCTTTTCCTGACCTCTAATCCTTCTGCTTATGCTGTCACCCTTTCTTCTCCGTTGGGCTCCTCCGATCACAATCTCATATCTGTATCTTGTCCTATCACTCCAATCCCTCCTCAGGATCCCCCTAAGCGAAGGTGCCTCTGGCGTTTTGCCTCTGCTAGTTGGGGGGACCTGAGGCGGTATTTTGCTGATTTTCCTTGGAATGACTACTGCTTCCGTGTCAGAGACCCGTCTTTGTGTGCTGAGCACATAACAGAGGTGATAGTGTCTGGCATGGAGGCGTACATTCCTCACTCTTTTTCTCGTCCTAAACCTTCTAAACCTTGGTTTAACACAGCTTGTTCTCGTGCTATACATGATAGAGAGGTGGCCCACAAAAGGTACTTAAGCCTTCCTTCACCAGAATCTCATGCACTTTATATTTCTGCCCGGAACCATGCCAAGTCTGTTCTCCAACTAGCCAAAAACTCCTTCATTAACAGAAAATGTCAAAACCTTTCAAGATCTAACTCCCCTCGTGATTTCTGGCATCTAGCCAAAAATATCTCCAATAACTTTGCTTCTTCTTCTTTCCCTCCTCTACTTCAACCAGATGGCACCACTGCTATCACATCTATTTCTAAAGCTGAACTCTTTGCTCAAACCTTTGCTAAAAACTCTACCTTGGACGATTCTGGGCTTGTTCCTCCCTCTCCTCCACCCTCTGACTACTTCATGCCTCGTATTAAAATTCTTCGTAATGATGTTTTCCATGCCCTCGCTGGCCTAAACCTTCAGAAGGCTTATGGACCTGATGGGGTCCCTCCTATTGTTCTCCGAAACTGTGCCTCCGTGCTTGCACCTTGCCTAGTCAAACTCTTTCAGCTCTGTCTGTCAACATCTACCTTTCCTTCTTGCTGGAAGTTTGCCTACATTCAACCTGTTCCTAAAAAGGGTGACCGCTCTAATCCCTCAAACTACCGTCCTATTGCTTTAATTTCCTGCTTATCTAAAGTTTTTGAATCTATCCTCAACAGGAAGATTCTTAAACATCTATCACTTCACAACCTTCTATCTGATCGCCAGTATGGGTTCCGTCAAGGCCGCTCTACTGGTGATCTTCTGGCTTTCCTTACTGAGTCTTGGTCATCCTCTTTTAGAGACTTTGGTGAAACTTTTGCTGTTGCCTTGGACATATCAAAAGCCTTTGATAGAGTCTGGCACAAAGCTTTGATTTCCAAACTACCCTCCTACGGTTTCTATCCTTCTCTCTGTAACTTCATCTCAAGTTTCCTTTCTGACCGTTCTATTGCTGCTGTGGTAGACGGTCACTGTTCTTCTCCTAAATCTATTAACAGTGGTGTTCCTCAGGGTTCTGTCCTGTCACCCACTCTCTTCTTATTATTCATTAATGATCTTCTAAACCAAACTTCTTGTCCTATCCACTCCTATGCTGATGATACCACCCTGCACTTTTCCACGTCTTTTCATAGACGTCCAACCCTTCAGGAGGTAAACATATCACGCAGGGAAGCCACAGAATGCCTCACTTCTGATCTTTCTAAAATTTCTGATTGGGGCAGAGCAAACTTGGTATTGTTCAATGCCTCAAAAACTCAATTCCTCCATCTATCAACTCGACACAATCTTCCAGACAACTATCCCCTCTTCTTCAATGACACTCAACTGTCCCCCTCTTCTACACTGAACATCCTCGGTCTGTCCTTTACTTATAATCTGAACTGGAAACTTCACATCTCATCTCTAGCTAAAACAGCTTCTATGAAGTTAGGTGTTCTGAGACGTCTCCGCCAGTTTTTCTCACCCTCCCAGCTGCTAACTCTGTACAAGGGCCTTATCCGTCCATGTATGGAGTATGCTTCACATGTCTGGGGGGTTCCACTCATACTGCTGTTCTAGACAGGGTGGAATCAAAAGCTTTTCGTCTCATCAACTCCTCTCCTCTAACTGACTGTCTTCAGCCTCTCTCTCACCGCCGCAATGTTGCATCTCTAGCTGTCTTCTACCGCTATTTTCATGCTAACTGCTCTTCTGATCTTGCTAACTGCATGCCTCCCCTCCTTCCGCGGCCTCGCTGCACAAGACTTTCTTCTTTCTCTCACTCCTATTCTGTCCACCTCTCTAACGCAAGAGTTAACCAGTATTCTCAATCATTCATCCCTTTCACTGGTAAACTCTGGAACTCCTTGCCTGCTTCTGTATTTCCACCTTCCTATGACTTGAATTCCTTCAAGAGGGAGGTTTCAAGACACTTATCCACCAATTTTTGACCACTGCTTTGACCCTTTTAAGGGACTGGCATTTCAGTGGGCATTTTTTTTTTATTAGATTTTTGTTGCCCTTGGCCAGTATCCTTCCTACATAAAAAAAAAAAAAAAAAAAAAAAGTAGTAGTAGTTAAGCTAGGTTAGGTTAGATTGTTAGGTTTGTTTAGGTTAAGTTAAGCTAGGTTTGGTTTGGTTAAGCTAGGATGAAGTTCAATATTGTTAGGTTTGTTTAGGTTAAGTTAAGCTAGGTTTGGTTTGGTTAAGTTAGGATGAAGTTCAATATAGTTAGGTTTGTTTAGGTTAAGTTAAGCTAGGTTTGGTTTGGTTAAGTTAGGATGAAGTTCAATATAGTTAGGTTGTAGTTGGTGTGTGTGTGTACTTTTTTTCTTTTTGTTGTTTTGTTGTTTTTGTTTCTTTTCCTGCATATCAACACTCCAGGAGGCTACAAAACAATGTGCAGGTGTGTGTCAGTGTTGGAGGGGAAGAGGTGGTGCCGTGGTGGTGGCTGGCCATCAACTGAGGTCAGACAGGAGACGAGGAGTGAAGGAGGGAAGGAAAGAAAGGACTGGATAGACATTATGAGGTGACAGAGGCAAGGAAGGAAGGAACCAAGGAAAGGAGGAGTGCAGAAACAGTACAAGAGGATTATTAATTAAAACCAATAGAGATATGAAGAAAAGAAAGATGAGAAAGAATAATCTTACCAAACTTAACCTAACCCAAACATAACCTAACCTAATCCAAACTTAACCTAATCTAACCTAACCCAAACTTAACCTAACCTAATCAAACTTAACCTAACCTAACTTAACACCCTCCTCCCTACCAGGATGTGCCAGAGCAGCTGCTGTTCGTGCATCACGGCCAGCAGGAGGTGAAGGAGTTACACTGGCACCCTCAGATCCTTGGCATGCTGGTGTCCACGGCTCACAGCGGCTTCAATATCTTTAAGACCATCAGCTGCTGGGGTGTGTGGGGGTGAGGGGGAGAGAGGGGAGGGGTGTGGATGTGGGTGTGTGTGTGTGTGTGTGAGAGGGGGTTAGAGAGGGAGGGACAGGAACGAGGAAGTAGTGAAGAAAGGAAAGAGAGGGTGAAAAATGAAGGTGTGTGTGTTTACTTATTTGTGCTTTATAAGAAAAGAGGTATGCTGGTTCTGTCCCATCTCCATATCTTTTAATATCCAACTTAGCCTTGAATCCATGTATACTTTCTGCATTTACTATCTCCTCATCCAGACTGTTCCATACATCAACACTTCTATATGGCAAACTGTACTTTTTCACGTCTCTTCTACAAGCACTCCTCTTCAGCCTCTTTCCATGTCCTCTAGTGTCCCGTGTATCCCAGACCATCAAGTTGCTCCGGTCCACCTCCTCTACTCCCTCATATGCTTTATGTATCGCAATCAAGTCTCCCCTTTCTCTCCTCTTTTCCAACGTTGGTAGCTGTATCCTTGCCAGTCTCTCTTCATGTGACAAGTCCCTGATAATTGGTACCATCTTCGTAGCTGCTCTCTGAACTCTCTCCAACTTCCTTATGTCCTTTTTCTTGTATGGCGACCACACTACTGCTGCATATTCAAGTCTAGGTCTTATCAGTGCCACAATCATCTTCCTGACCATCTCTTCATCCATGTATGCAAAGGCCTGCCTTATTCTTCTCAACAAGTTATAAGTTTCTCCTGTAATTTTGCTAATGTGTCTCTCAGGGGTCAGGTGTGTGTGTGTGTGTGTGTGTGTGTGTGTGTGTGTGTGTGTGTGTGTGTGTGTGTGTGTGTGTGTGTGTGTGTGTGTGTGTATGTGTGTGTGAGATTCTCTCTGTGTCTCTGTCAAGGACACTGGTGTTTAATTTATTGGGTTTTCCTTGTTTCCTCCTTTGAATATTGGTGTAATATTTGGTGTGTTGCAATCTTTTGGCACTCTTCCCTGTGGTAGTGATGTCACCACCAGACTGTGAATTTTATCAGCCAGTTGTTCTGTGCATTCCTTCAATATCCAGTTTGACACTCCATCTGGACCAGTTGCTTTATTTACATCAAGTTGTTCCTTCATCTTAAGTATTTCCTCATAACTGACTGGGACTGTACTTAGTATATTCCTCACCAACTCATCCCTTCCAGCATCAAAGCCCTTCCACAGTAAATACCGATCTGAAACTACTGTTCCCCGCCTCCGCCACGTCCTGTGCGTCCTCCCAGACTCTTCCTTCAACTTTCAGTCTGGATACACCCTCCTTCTTCTTCATCTTCCCAGTAATATGTCTAAAGAACAGTTTGGCTTCATTTGTACGCTTATCTGTTGCATCTCTTTTGTAGTTCTCCGTTCTCGTCGTCTCGACGTACTTGTCTCTGGCTTCGGTGCATTCCTCCCGTCTGCTCTCAGTCTTCCTCCTCTTCCGTCCGTTGCAAGCATTTCACTCACAATTTGTAGCCTCTTTGCATTTTGTATTGAACCATTCTTTACCCTTTCTACATCCTGCTCCTCCTTTGGGCACAGATTTCTCCGCACCGCAGCCGCGCGTCCTCGTCAACTCGTGCAGCTCTTCCCGAACGCCTCCCGCGTCTTGGGAGTCTTTCTGGTCCGCGGCAGCAGAGTGCTTTCTTAATCTTTCCAGGTGGGCTTTACTATATTTAAATCTTTTCACTTTATAATTTTGATCAAGGATTACTTGTCCATTCTTCAAATGAAATTGCATGAACACCTGATCACTTTTACCTGGAGGGCTATCACAGTGTATAGTTTGAATAATTTCCATGTCCTTGGCAAACACTAAATGAAGTGTTGGTGGTTTATCTCCTCCACTAAATCTGGCATCACAATCAACCCACTGAGTCATCAAGTTCTCCACCGCCCAGTTTAACAGTCTGTTACTCCATGAGCTGTCACATCCCCTAGTTGTCAATGTCTCACAATTTATCTCCTTACAGTTAAAATCACCAACAATAACTATATCACTACTTTCCATCACTACCTTTTCAAGACCTTTTAACATATCCACCAACATCTCTTTGTGCTCTTCTTTTCTCCAAGCATTGGTCACAGGTGGCACATACACTCCCACATAATTCGTTATCCTTTCATTTCCACTTCTATTTACTTGTACAATTTCAGAATTGTCTTCACTTTTCATTACCTTCACCATTTTGACACATTTTTTAGTCAGAATTGTCACTCCCCCTCCTCCCTTGTCACTTCTGTTTCTCAGCCACAGATCATATTTATCATCACCAGTGCCAGTGTGTGCTTCACCTAGGCAGTTGTGTGGCAGTCAGCCAGTCAGCCATTCCCCTACGGAAAGAGCTCAGAGCTCATAGTGACCGATCTTTGGGCAGGACTGAGACCACTGACACACCACACGCCGGGACAGCGAGGCAACAACCCTCGGCTCACATTCCCTGCCTACTTGCTGCCAGGTGAACAGGGGCTGCACTTTAAGAGACTCACCCATTTGCCTCGCCACACCTGGGATTCCAACCCGAGCCTTCTTGGTTGTGAGCCGAGCGTGCTAACCACTACACTATATGTGTGTGTGTGTGTGTGTGTGTGTGTGTGTGTGTGTGTGTGTGTGTGTGTGTGTGTGTGTGTGTGTGTGTAGGAGAGAAATGGTGAAACAAATAGATGGCACTGAGGGCCTTCCACTTTACTGGGTGTGTTTTTGGTGTGGCAGAGTGTTGCTGGGGTGTTGTATTGCTCAGTGTGTGTTGGGGCAGGAAAGTGTGTTTTGTGGTGCTTGTGGTGTGTGTTATTGTGTGTTTACTCACTCACACTGACCCTACCACACACAGATCCAATCCAGCCTCACCCACCATCACACCACCACCACCACTGCCATGCCCTTAGTCCAGGTGGCAGGTGGGAAGCACACCTAAGCACCTTGCCTTTACTCAACTTCTTGCCTGGACCGCGGTGGAGCCTGGCACGGTGGTGAGTCCCCGTGTGCCCGGAGCATTGGGGAGCCTGGCACTTGAATGGCACTCAAGGCCTTCCATTCTGCCGGGGTGGCTGCTGTGAACACAACTCTGGGGTGCCGCAGTGAGGGTCCCTAGGCTGTTGGGGTTTGTATTGGGGCTTGTGGTTTGTAGGGGTGTGGGACAGCTTTGAAGAGGTGTGGCCTGGTTTGGTGAGGTGACGTGAGGCTAGGAGGTGGTGGTGGTGGTGGTGGTGGCGATGGTGGTGGTGGTGGCGATGGTGGTGGTGGTGGTGGTAGGCTTGTGTGGGGGCTTGTGGTTTGTAGGAGTGTGGGACAGCTTTGAAGAGGTGTGGCTTGGTTTGGTGAGGTGTTCTTTTTTTTTTTTTTTTTTTTTTTTTTACAAGGGACACTGGCCAAGGGCAACAAAAATCCAATAGAAAAATAAAAATGCCCACTGAAATGCCAGTCCCATAAAAGGGTCCAAAGTGGTAGTCAAAAATTGAAGGATAAGTGTCTTGAAACCTCCCTTTTGAAAGAATTCAAGTCATAGGAAGGTGGAAATACAGAAGCAGGCAGGGAGTTCCAGAGTTTACCAGAGAAAGAGATGAATGATTGAGAATACTGGTTAACTCTTGCGTTAGAGAGGTGGACAGAATAGGGGTGAGAAAAAGAAGAAAGTCTTGTGCACCAAGGCCGTGGGAGGGGAGGAGGCATGCAGTTAGCAGGATTAGAAGAGCATTTAGCATGAAAATAGCGATAGAAGACAGCTAGAGATGCAGCATTGTGGTGATGAGAGAGAGGCTGAAGACAGTCAGTCAGAGGAGAGGAGTTGATGAGACAAAAAGCTTTTTTGATTCCACCCTGTCTAGAAGAGCAGTATGAGTGGAACCCCCCCCAGACGTGTGAAGCATACTCCACACATTGACAGATAAGGCCCTTGTACAGAGTTAGCAGCTGCTGGGTGAGAAAAAACTGGCGGAAACGTCTCAGAACGCCTAACTTTGTAGAAGCTTTTTTAGCTAGAGATGAGATGTGAAGTTTCCAGTTCAGATTATAACTAAAGGACAGACCGAGGATGTTCAGTGTAGAAGAGGTGGACAGTTGAGTGTCATTGAAGAAGAGGGGATAGTTGTCTGGAAGGTTGTGTCGAGTTGATAGATGGAGGAATTGAGTTTTTGAGGCATTGAACAATACCAAGTTTGCTCTGCCCCAATCACAAATTTTAGAAAGATCAGAAGTCAAGCGTTCTGTGGCTTCCCTGCATGAAATGTTTACTTCCTGAAGGGTTGGTTGTCTATGAAAAGATGTGGAAAAGTGCAGGGTGGTATCATCAGCGTAGGAGTGGATAGGACAAGAAGTTTGCTTTAGAAGATCATTAATGAATAATAAGAAGAGAGTGGGTGACAGGACAGAACCCTGAGGGACACCATTGTTAATAGATTTAGGAGAAGAACAGTGACCGTCTACCACAACAGCAATAGAATGGTCAGAAAGGAAACTTGAGACGAAGTTACAGAGAGAAGGATAGAAGCCGTAGGAGGGTAGTTTGGAAATCAGAGCTTTGTGCCAGACTCTATCAGAAGCTTTTGATATGTCCAAGACAACAGCAAAAGTTTCACCAAAATCTGTAAAAGAGGACGACCAAGACTCGGTAAGGAAAGCCAGAAGATCACCAGTGGACCGGCGTTGACGGAACCCATACTGGCGATCAGATAGAAATTAAAGCAATAGGACGGTAGTTTGAGGGATTAGAACGGTCACCCTTTTTAGGAACGGGTTGAATGTAGGCAGACTTCCAGCAAGAAGGAAAGGTAGATGTTGACAGACAGAGCTGAAAGAGTTTGACTAGGCAAGGTGCAAGCACGGAGGCACAGTTTCGGAGAACAATAGGAGGGACCCCATCAGGTCCATAAGCCTTCCGAGGGTTTAGGCCAGCGAGGGCATGGAAAACATCATTGCGAAGAATTTTAATAGGTGGCATGAAGTAGTCAGAGGGTGGAGGAGAGGGAGGAACAAGCCCAGAATCGTCCAAGGTAGAGCTTTTAGCAAAGATTTGAGCGAAGAGTTCAGCTTTAGAAATAGATGTGATAGCAGTGGTGCCATCTGGTTGAAATAAAGGAGGGAAAGAAGAAGAAGCAAAGTTATTGAAGACATTTTTGGCTAGATGCCAGTAGTCATGAGGGGAGTTAGATCTTGAGAGGTTTTGACACTTTCTATTAATGAAGGAGTTTTGGCTAGTTGGATAACAGGCTTGGCATGGTTCCAGGCAGAAATATAAAGTGCATGAGATTCTGGTGATGGAAGGCTTAAGTACCTTTTGTGGGCCACCTCTCTATCATGTATAGCACGAGAACAAGTTGTGTTAAACCAAGGTTTGGAAGGTTTAGGTCGAGAAAAAGGGTGAGGAATGTACGCCTCCATGCCAGACACTATCACCTCTGTTATGCGCTCAGCACACAAAGACGGGTCTCTGACACGGAAGCAGTAGTCATTCCAAGGAAAATCAGCAAAATACCTCCTCATGTCCCCCAACTAGCAGAGGCAAAACGCCAGAGGCACCTTCGCTTAGGGGGATCCTGAGGAGGGATTGGAGCGATAGGACAAGATACAGATATGAGATTGTGATCGGAGGAGCCCAACGGAGAAGAAAGGGTGACAGCATAAGCAGAAGGATTAGAGGTCAGGAAAAGGTCAAGAATGTTGGGCGTATCTCCAAGACGGTCAGGAATACGAGTAGGGTGTTGCACCAATTGCTCTAGGTCATGGAGGATAGCAAAGTTGAAGGCTAGTTCACCAGGATGGTCAGTGAAGGGAGAGGAAAGCCAAAGCTGGTGGTGAACATTGAGGTCTCCAAGAATGGAGATCTATGCAAAAGAGAAGAGGGTCAGAATGTGCTCCACTTTGGAAGTTAAGTAGTCAAAGTAGGTGAGGCTAGGAGGTGGTGCTGTCAGGTTTGTGAGAGGTTTAAGAGATTCAGTGAGGGTAGGTTAGGTTTGTGAGGTTTGGTGAGGTTAGGCACAACTGGAAGGAGTTAAGTTTGTGAGGAGTTTGGTGAGGCTAGGCTAGGCTGGGAGGAGGTACTGCTAAGTTTGTGAGGAGTTTGGTGAGGCTAGGCTAGGCTATGAGGAGATACTGCTAAGTTTGTGAGGAGTTTGAAAGGTTTGTTTTTGTTTGGTCAGTTTATGAGGTGGAGGAGAAGGAGGTTAGGTTTAGTTAGGTTAGGAGGAGGAACAGACAGTGTTTCTGAAGAATTAAGAGGAGAAATAGATTAGGTTTGTGTGCATTTGAGAGGAGAAATAAGTTTGTCAGTAGTTGAGAGGAGAAAGATTAGATTATGTTTGGTTAGGTTAGGTTAGGCTAGCTTAGGTTAAGGGGACTGACTGACTTGGAAATCTGGAAAAAAATGAAAAATGCAAAAATTATCTTGTGACATCCTTGGGCCTAGTACTTCACAGAGCGCACCCAATAATTCGTCATACACGTTTAAACTGCCATATCAATGCCTCCCGTTCACACTCAGTCAGGGTCGCTGTAGGCGGGAGATGGTTGTAGAAAGTATTCGTTAAAAAAAAAGGTAAGAAAGTTTACGAGGAACAGCTTTCCTCATGGTGGAGCGCGGAAGTTTTCTCTTGCCGCCTGGCAGAGTGGGGCCGAGGAAGAGGCTCAGTGCTCATTGTACACGCTGAGAGAGGGAGGCAGTTTGTGATGCTCTCTTTCATCAACTCCTGCACCGCCTAGTGTTCACTCACTCCTCACTTTTTAGTCTCTTTCCCCACGGTGGGTAAGAGGAAGTCTTGCCTTGCCCAAAGGAGTGAGGTGCTGACAAAAGAACACAAATGGAAAATAACTCAGTCGGTCTCCTTGAATTAGAGGAGGAGGAGGACCAGGCCAAGCTGGTGACGAGTTAACGGGTGTAGTTCAGCAGTTTGTCTTGTAGGAGGATGGGCAGAAAGAAACAGAGTGTGTGAGAGTGTAAGAATCAGTTTGGTTAGGTTAGGTTAGGTCTAGTTAGGAGGAGGAGGAGGAGGAGGTAAGGTTTTGTGAGAAGTGGATAGGAAAAGAATAAGTAAGTGAAGAGTTAACAGAAGAAAGAAGATTTTGTTAGATTAGGTGAAGGAAGAGATGGAGAGTTTTGTTATGAGTTAAAACACACACACCTGTTCCTCACCACCTCACAACTCTCTCTCTCTCTCTTTCTCTCTCTCTCTCACAGCACCCTTGAAACAACACACACACACACTCCTCTCCTGCAGCACACACACTCCTCTCTCCTGCAGCATTCTGGAAATCAACTGATCTCACAGGATTTCCACATCACTGACAGCCAAGTTGAAGGACAGGGACCCAGAGAAGGCACAGCGGGTGAAGGGGCACAGCAAGAAGACACTGCTGGGGGAGGTGTGTGGAGGTGTTCCTGCCTCACCACTGCTTCCCTCTCCTCAGGTTGCCCGTGGATCGCGTCAGGCTGTTCAAGTTGGAGGGTGACGCACATTCCACCTAGCACGCCATCTGTACGTCCAAGCTAAAGGTGGTGGGGGTGTGGAGGGTGCTTGTGGGGTTGTTATTGTGTTGGGGGTCTTTTTGGGGTGTTTGGGAGTGTTTGGGTGGTATTTTAGGATCCTTTGGGTGGTTTTGATATTTTTAGGTTTGTTTTGGGCTTGTTTGGGTTTTTGTGGAAGTTTGTGGGTTTTTTGTGGGTGTTTGTTTTTGAGGTTATTGATGTTTTCTTGGGGTTTGGGTGTTTAAGGATGTGTTTTGGGGTTAGTTTGTGGGTTTTTGGGGTTATTTTTGGGTTGTTCTGGTGTGTGTGTGTGTGTGTGTGTGTGTGTGTGTGTGTGTGTGTGTGTGTGTGTGTGTGTGTGTGTGTGGTTTTGTCATGTTTTCATTAGGTTTAGCATATTTTCCTTTTCTGTACAAATTTCTTCTTTTTTTCTTCTTTCCTCTCCATTTGCATGTTTCAGTTGACTTTGTGTGTTTTCATTGAGTTCTGTTTTTTTTTTGTCTTTTTTTTTTGTATATTTTTCTTCTTTTCCTTCTGATTTCCCTTCCATTCCTGTGTTTGCATTGAGTCTTGCTTGTTTTCACTCAGTTTTCAGCATATTTCTCTTTTTTTCCAGCATATTTCTCTTCTTTCCTTCCATTTTCCCTTCCATTTCTATTTTTCCATCGAGTTTTGCATGTTTCCTGTCAGATTTTTGTATATTTCTCTTCTTTTGCATATTTGTCTCTTTTCTTTGTTTTTCCCTTCCATATGTGTGTTTCCTCAGTTTTGCATATTTGCTGTCACATTTTTATATATTTCTCTTCTTTTCCTTGTTTTTTCCTTCCATGTGTGTTTCCATTGAGCTTTGCATGTTTCCTGTCACATTTTTATATATTTTTCTTGTTTTCCTGTATATTTCTTTCCTTTTCCTTCTCTTTCCCCCTCCGTGTGTGTCTCATCCCTTCCCCTCTCCCTCCCAGGTGAAGGACGGGGATGTGCGGGTGGAGCCAGACACCATCATCACCATGTGGCTGTTGGGCATCAGGAGCTGTGCCATGTACTACCACCTGCAGCACCTCTGCCAGCACATCACCAGGATCATCATCAAGGGCCTCCCCTCCGCCAGCCGTGCCGTCATCAACCAGGTGTGTGCTGGTGGTGGTGGTGGTGGTGGTGTGCAAGTTTAACCTGACCTAATCTAATGTAACCTAGCTTAACTTAACTGACCAGGTTTGTGGTGGTGTGCAAGTTTAATCTGATCTAATCTAACGTAACCTAACCTAACTGACCAAATGTGTGGTGGTGTAAGTTTATCCTAATCTAGCCTAGCCTGACACACTGTCCTTCACTGTCTAACACTGGAAAAGTCTTCTAAAACACTTGCAAAACCTGAGAAAACTGAGAAAACATTATAAACACACACACAAACACACACTAACACTCCTCAACACACCCTCCACTACACACCACCACCAGCACCCCTTAAACACCCCAACACACCACAACACCACAAATCACAGCCTTAAAACACCACAATGCACACCCAATGCAGGACAAAAACACCCCCTACACCCGTAACATATCCCCATTGCCACAACACCCTTGAAATACCCCATAGCAACACCACAGATCCTTAGGTTGCCCATTACTTTGCAGAGCAACGCTGGGCCAGGAGGAAAGCAGAAACACAAACCCGTAGAAGGAGACGACCCGAGGGAGGCAAGGGCAACCCGCGGTGTGGACGGGACTCGCTACACCTCCAACAACTCCTGTGAAGTGTTCGCCCGTCTGGGCAGCGAGGCAGCGAGGGGCATTGTCACCCACGAGATCACTGTAACTATGAAAACACATGGACCAAGCGTGGACAAGTGGTGTGTCACGTTACTGGCGGACTTGTTGACGTGCAGGGGCCAGGTCTTGGGGACAGCACGTCACAGCCTGTCCAAGATGAGTGTGTTGATGCCTGCCTTGGTGTGTGTGTGTGTGTGTGTGTGTGTGTGTGTGTGTGTGTGTGTGTGTGTGTGTGTGTGTGTGTGTGTGTGTGTGTGTGTGTGTGTGTGTGTGTGTGGGTGATGGGTGAGGTATGGCATATAGTCTAGTCAGTGAGTGGTTGAGTGAGAGCTTCAGTCTAATCAGCCAGCTATTCAATCAGTCAGCCAGTCACTCCCTAACTCAGATCAGTCCAACCATCCCTCCCTTCATCTCTCCTTCTAGCCGTTCACTCGCTTATTCACTCACTCAACCAGTCAGTCAGTCAGTCAGTCAGTCACTCACTCACTCAACCAGTCAGTCACTCACACTCACTCAACCAGTCAGTCAGTCAGTCACTCACTCACTCACTCAACCAGTCAGTCAGTCAGTCAGTCACTCACTCACTCATTCAACCAGTTAGTTAGTCAGTCAGTCAGTCAGTCAGTCAGTCAGTCAGTCAGTCAGTCAGTCAGTCAGTCAGTCAGTCAGTCAGTCAGTCAGTCACTCACTCACTCACTCGCTCACTCAACCAGTCAATCAGTCAGTTAGTCAATCACTCAACCAGTCAATCAGTCAGTCAGTCACTCACTCACTCAACCAGTCAATCAGTCAGTCAGTCAGTCACTTACTCACTCACTCACTCACTCACTCAACCAATCAGTCAGTCAGTCAGTCAGTCACTCAGTCACTCACTCACTCACTCAGCCAGCCAGTCAGTTAATCCTTCTCCCTCATTAACCCACCCACCCAGTTAGTCAGTCAGTCAGTCAGTCACTCCCTCCCTCCCTCCCTCCCTCCCTCCCTCCCTCCCTCCCTCCCTCTCTCCAATCACCTAACTTAACCAGACCTCCATCCCTCCAGCCACCTAACCTCACATAGTTTGAGAAGACCGCAGACTGCCTGTTTGATGCGGCTACCACTGCCAGAGCAACCCTATCGAGGGTGTGAGTAACAGCACCACCACGGGGAAGCCGATGAATGCAGGCCCAGGGGTGTTCAGGCTGGTCCACCACCGCTGCAGAGAGGCAAGACCAGAGCCCAGGAAACTAGTATTTGATCATCCAGAAGTGCATGTACCTCTCTCTCTCTCTCTCCTGGTTGTAAGAGGGAGAGGGAGTAGGAGCCAAGACTGTGTGTGCCTCTCTCTCTTTCTTGGTTGTGAGAGGGAGTGGGGGTGAGTCCCTATCTGGCAGTGTTTGGTTGTGTGGATGTGGCCTTTATCATCATCATCACTACTTGTTATGTTGTTAGGTGTTGTTATTGTGTTATTATTATTGCTGCTACTTTCCACCAGGAGCTGACAGGGCTGTGTGTGTGTGTGTGTGTGTGTGTGTGTGTGTGTGTGTGTGTGTGTGTGTGTGTGTGTGTGTGTGTGTGTGTGTGTGTGTGTGTGTGTGTGTGTGTGTGTGTTTTTTTATGTAGAAGGATACTGGCCAAGGACAACAAAAATCTAATAAAAAAAATGCCCACTGAAATGCCAATCCCATAAAATGGTCAAAGCAGTGGTCAAAAATTGGTGGATAAGTGTCTTGAAACCTCCCTCTTGAAGAAATTCGTCATAGGAAGGTGGAAATACAGAAGCAGGCAGGGAGTTCCAGAGTTTACCAGAGAAAGGGATGAATGATTGAGAATACTGGTTAACTCTTGCATTAGAGAGGTGGACAGAATAGGGGTGAGAGAAACAAGAAAGTCTTGTGCAGCGAGGCCATGGAAGGAGGGGAGGCATGCAGTTAGCAAGATCAGAAGAGCAGTTGGCATGAAAATAGTGGTAGAAGACAGCTAGATATGCAACATTGTGGCAGTGAGAGAGGGGCTGAAGACAGTCAGTTAGAGGAGAGGAGTTGATGAGACGAAAAGCTTTTGATTCCACCCTGTCTAGAAGAGCAGTATAAGTGGAACCCCCCCAGACATGTGAAGCATACTCCATACATGGACGGATAAGGCCCTTGTACAGAGTTAGCAGCTGGGGGGGTGAGAAAAACTGGCGGAGACGTCTCAGAACACCTAACTTCATAGAAGCTGTTTTAGCTAGAGATGAGATGTGAAGTTTCCAGTTCAGATTATAAGTAAAGGACAGACCGAGGATGTTCAGTGTAGAAGAGGGGGACAGTTGAGTGTCATTGAAGAAGAGGGGATAGTTGTCTGGAAGGTTGTGTCGAGTTGATAGATGGAGGAATTGAGTTTTTGAGGCATTGAACAATACCAAGTTTGCTCTGCCCCAATCAGAAATTTTAGAAAGATCAGAAGTCAGGCGTTCTGTGGCTTCCCTGCGTGATATGTTTACCTCCTGAAGGGTTGGACGTCTATGAAAAGACGTGGAAAAGTGCAGGGTGGTATCATCAGCATAGGAGTGGGTAGGACAAGAAGTTTGGTTTAGAAGATCATTAATGAATAATAAGAAGAGAGTGGGTGACAGGACAGAACCCTGAGGAACACCACTGTTAATAGATTTAGGAGAAGAACAGTGACCGTCTACCACAGCAGCAACAGAACGGTCAGAAAGGAAACTTGAGATGAAGTTACAGAGAGAAGGACAGAAACCATAGGAGGGTAGTTTGGAAATCAAAGCTTTGTGCCAGACTCTATCAAAAGCTTTTGATATGTCCAAGGCAACAGCAAAAGTTTCACCAAAGTCTCTAAAAGAGGATGACCAAGACTCAGTAAGGAAAGCCAGAAGATCACCAGTAGAGCGGCCTTGACGGAACCCATACTGGCGATCAGATAGAAGGTTGTGAAGTGATAGATGTTTAAGAATCTTCCTGTTGAGTATAGATTCAAAAACTTTAGATAAGCAGGAAATTAAAGCAATAGGACGGTAGTTTGAGGGATTAGAGCGGTCACCCTTTTTAGGAACAGGTTGAATGTAGGCAAACTTCCAGCAAGAAGGAAAGGTAGATGTTGACAGACAGAGCTGAAAGAGTTTGACTAGGCAAGGTGCAAGCACGGAGGCACAGTTTCGGAGAACAATAGGAGGGACCCCATCAGGTCCATAAGCCTTCCGAGGGTTTAGGCCAGCGAGGGCATGGAAAACATCATTGCGAAGAATTTTTATACGTGGCATGAAGTAGTCAGAGGGTGGAGGAGAGGGAGGAACAAGCCCAGAATCATCCAAGGTAGAGTTTTTAGCAAAGGTTTGAGCAAAGAGTTCAGCTTTAGAAATAGATGTGATAGCAGTGGTGCCATCTGGTTGAAGTAGAGGAGGGAAAGAAGAAGAAGCAAAGTTATTGGAGATATTTTTGGCTACATGCCAGAAATCACGAGGGGAGTTAGATCTTGAAAGGTTTTGACATTTTCTGTTAATGAAGGAGTTTTTGGCTAGTTGGAGAACAGACTTGGCATGGTTCCGGGCAGAAATATAAAGTGCATGAGATTCTGGTGATGGAAGGCTTAAGTACCTTTTGTGGGCCACCTCTCTATCATGTATAGCACGAGAACAAGCTGTGTTAAACCAAGGTTTAGAAGGTTTAGGACGAGAAAAAGAGTGAGGAATGTACGCCTCCATGCCAGACACTATCACCTCTGTTATGCGCTCAGCACGCGAAGACGGGTCTCTGACACGGAAGCAGTAGTCATTCCAAGGAAAATCAGCAAAATACCTCCTCAGGTCCCCCCAACTAGCAGAGGCAAAACGCAAGAGGCACCTTCGCTTAGGGGGATCCTGAGGAGGGATTGGAGTGATAGGACAAGATAAAGATTTGAGATTGTGATCGGAGGAGCCCAATGGAGAAGAAAGGGTGACAGCATAAGCAGAAGGATTAGAGGTCAGGAAAAGGTCAAGAATGTTGGGCGTATCTCCAAGATGGTCAGGAATACGAGTAGGGTGTTGCACCAATTGCTCTAGGTCATGGAGGATAGCAAAGTTGTAGGCTAGTTCACCAGGATGGTCAGTGAAGGGAGAGGAAAGCCAAAGCTGGTGGTGAACATTGAAGTCTCCAAGAATGGAGATCTCTGCAAAAGGGAAGAGGGTCAGAATGTGCTCCACTTTGGAAGTTAAGTAGTCTAAGAATTTCTTATAGTCAGAGGAGTTAGGAGAGAGTATACAGCACAGATAAATTTAGTATGAGAATGACTCTGTAGTCGTAGCCAGATGGTGGAAAACTCGGAAGATTCAAGAGCGTGGGCACGAGAGCAGGTTAAGTCATTGCGCATATAAACGCAGCTTCCAGCTTTGGATCGAAAATGAGGATAGAGAAAGTAGGAGGGAACAGAAAAGGGGCTACTGTCAGTTGTCTCAGACACCTGAGTTTCAGTGAGGAAAAGAAGATGAGGTTTAGAAGAGGAGAGGTGGTGTTCTACAGATTGAAAATTAGATCTTAGACCGCGAATGTTGCAGAAGTTAATGAAGAAAAAGTTGAGGGGGGTGTCAAGACACTTAGGGTCGTCGACGGAAAGGCAGTCCGACCTGGGGACATTTATGGTCCCCTCCCCAGATGGGGACTCCGAGGCTGGTGTAGGAGTCGCCATGATTTTAAAATTTTTGAGTGAAGGGTGTGTGTGTTATAAGGTGCTTGTAGTTTTGTGTGGAGGAAGAGAGTTGTCTTTAGAGGGCAGGCTGTGACTGCCCCCTTGTGTTGTGAGACACAAAGGGAAACGTTCAGTGAGGTGACAGCTGGGTTTAATGATAAGTTCACAGCACCCCCTGAACAGTGCTTTAGACCTCACTGGGAGTAATTATTGTTTCGGCAGGTGTCTACTGCCTCCTCCTGTGTGTGTGTGTGTGTGTGTGTGTGTGGAAGGAAAATCACCTCCCAGTTTTGTAAGAATGCTATTGAATTTTCCTCCATTTTTGGAAGAGAATGGCTTGGGTGAGTTTGTTATTATGAAGACACACACACACACACACACACACACACACACACACACACAGAGAGAGAGAGAGAGAGAGAGAGAGAGAGAGAGAGAGAGAGAGAGAGAGAGGAAGTGCAAGTTATCCATGTGTTTACTTTGAATGGACAAACACTTTCAGTATTCACCATGTGTGTGTGTGTGTGTGTAAAGTTGGGAATGTTGTTAGTATTTTCAAGTACACAACCTTCTTTTGCCTAAGTTTGTTACAGCACAGTGGTGGGAAGTGACTGGCTGCCTACACACCACCTCACTGTTAGGATGGTATGGAATTTATACAGTTGAGTAGCAGTATAACCCTTTCACAGCAATATACAACACTTTACAACACTAACAGCAAGGTTTGAAATTGTTATAAGCGTCTACAAGAAAAGAGAGAAAAAAAGAACATATTTTTCAGTTTGTAGCTGTTATAATGTTTGGACGTGGCTGTGGAAGAACTGTGTCAGAGTGATCAAGGATTAAGGAAGGCTGTGCTAGGCTGTGAAGGAGTTAAGGAAACTTGGCTGGTAAAAAATCGTGTGTGTGTGTGTGTGTGTGTGTGTGTCACATTTCTTATACCAGGTTACAGTTTTCCCAGCAGTACAAGTTGGCAGCGTGTGACGTCCTGGCAGCACTCGGCGTGGCCTGAGGCGGCGGCCAGGACACGCCTCACACGGCCAGCACACGCCACTCGCACCGTCCAAGTTTAATACAATCCCAGAATTGGTGTGGTGTGTATATCAGCCAGTCTCTGCCACTACTGTATAGCAGGGAATATCGGCAGCATTTTCAAGTGTAAATAATACTTTTTTTTTGTCCACAGGTTTATTATGTCTGTAAAGCCCCCCATCCCCCTTGTGCCACTCGAAAACCACTCCAGGTTATTTATT
The DNA here is from genome assembly GCF_035594125.1 of Scylla paramamosain. NCBI lineage: Eukaryota > Metazoa > Arthropoda > Malacostraca > Decapoda > Portunidae > Scylla > Scylla paramamosain. The sequence continues at coordinate 3,360,187 of NW_026973668.1, forward strand.
ATTTTTTTTAATATCTTTTAATATTTTTTCTAACTAGTTGGTGAGGAAATATCTACACTCGCTGATTTATGGTCTTTATTTTTCTTTCACTTGTGGTAGCATTAATACTAATTCACACGTCATTCATATTACATCAGGTAGCGTAAAGTATTCTTTCAGTAGCGTTGAAGATTTCATTACAACAGTGTAAAATACTGGCCGAACTAATCACTTGACCTACTTCATACATTCACCAATAACAATAATGGGCATTAGTGTTTGGATATTACGTGAGTGTACAGTCTCATTCACCTGCCGAGGGTGGTATTATTCACACACGTGACTTAAAAAATAATTCACTAGTGCTTACACAAGAATAAACAATTTCCTTATTACTTTCACCTATAACCCTGGTATAACACAGTCTAATCAGCGTTCCGAGGATCAAACCAGGTGGTTTCATCCTCGTATAATAACGAGAGACTGCACAACCTTAATAATCCGTCAACTAAACACTCCGTTCTCGCACTATTAAGTATACCTAACCACACACACGAGGGATGCACAGACAGACTTTTCCTTTACTTCCACTGGCTTCCCTGTAGTGTAAGCAAGCCAAGATCTCTCTGAGTGAGGTATTGATAAGAAAATATATTTACAAATATGAATAATAATTACTTCAAACTTAGAGCGACGTACCTGTAATGTAAGCAAGCCAAGATCTCTCTAAGCGAGTGACACCGGCGTCCCCACGCTACGAACCTCCGTAGTTTTCAGATTCTTCCTCATGGTAATTCGCAACTGATTTGTTTCAACCATATAATAAAAGTTTACATTACTTTACTGATATCATGACCTGGCGTACTTGTTCTGAGTAACAAGATGAAAAATTCTAGCCACAAGCTAATATCTTGTATGAAAATAATGTCTTTATTCATAATGGAAATCGATCACCCATTTCCCGCGGGCGCCAACATGTTGTTTGTCTGTCTGTATGTCTCGGGGATGTATGCATGATGTAATATGACTAAATCTTACCAATAATTTTTATACTAACTTAATTCTACTTATATTAACCTAATATTACTTATATTAGCTTAATATTACATCCCAGCACTGCATGGCATCATTCCTGTCCTGTATACAAGCAGTGTATACAGTGTAATATTTGTTCCTTAATGCTTAATGTGGCTGTATCTGTATGCTTTTGTTCACAGTGTGTGAGTGTGTGTGTACTCTGAGATGGTACACACACACACACACACACACACACACAATCAGTAGTCTCTTATAGATTAGACTTACCTTTAGGATTAATGTTAAGTATTTCCCCACCCCCTCTGTACATTTTCAATGTGTTAATTGCCTAAATAATAAACCGTTTATTATTATTATTTATTATTATTATTATTATTATTATTATTATTATTACACACATTGAAATTGCATACATACATAAACTATTGTAATATTTAGAACATAGTATTAACACTGCATCAAAGAGAGAGAGAGAGAGAGAGAGAGAGAGAGAGAGAGAGAGAGAGAGAGGCACTGTATACGTTTTGAGTGAGAGGGAGTGAGTGTATTATCGTGTGATGAGGGACTGGGTTCATCAACATACTGTGGGGCTGTGGGGCTGTGGGTCTGTAGAGAGAGAGAGAGAGAGAGAGAGAGAGAGAGAGAGAGAGAGAGAGAGAGAGAGAGAGAGAGAGAGAGAGAGAGAGTTGGAAGCACATCCAGTCAAAGCAGGTGTTCCCCAGGGAAGCTGCTTAGGCCCTCTACTATGGAACATTTATATAAATGAACTATTAAAGTTAATACCCAGGGCACAGGCCTATGCAGACGACATCACCCTGACGCACAGCTACGAGGCAGAGGAAGAGGCTCGCTCCACAGCTGAACTCAACAACACTCTGAACCGCATCGTAGCCTGGGACAATAAGTGGCAGGTGAAATTTGCCCCTAACAAGGCTAGCTGCTCACTGTCTCCAGGTCGGGGGAGCCCCTGCCCCTGGTCTTCGAAGGAAAGCCACTGGTGTAGCAGGAGGAATTGGAAATTTTTGGGGTCACCTACAACAGGAAGCTGACCTTCAAATCCCACATCAAACGACTCGCCAGAGAGGCTTCAGTCAAGCTGGCATCCCTGAGAAGGATGTCATGGCTGCTTGACGGTGAGGGGCTTCAGACTCTCTATAAGGCGCAGGTTCGCTTGTCCCTGGAGTACGCATGCCTCATGTGGGGCGGCACAGTACGCAAACACCTCGGCCTCCTCGACAAGGTCCAGGGCCGTGCAGAGAGGTTGATCAGGGAAAGCAGCATCCAGGACTCTGCAGTCTTCAGCACCGCCGTGATGTGGCGGGCCTCACGGTGATTTTAAAATACATCAGCAGCGGGTCCATCACCTCCAGCCTCTCAGGCAGCCCCTTCGGCGGGCACAGGTGGACACAAGATCAGTCTCCCGAGCTCCCGCCGAACTGTTACAACCCCGCTGCAGAACGTGGCACCACCAGAGGCAATTCATCAACACTTATGTAACGTGGTGGAATGGACTGCTTGCCTCACAGCCACGCCTGGACAACATGACGGCACAGAGCTTCAAGGAGCTGGTGAACGCGTGGCTGCCATCATGAGAACACCAGGCATCAGAGTTGGGCTTTAAGATAGGACACACTAATCATGTTTCCTTTAGCCTGTAAAACATTGTACTGTATGTAATATGCACTACGTTGAACTCTGTAAACAAGTAATGTATTCTGTATAAATAAGAGAGAGAGAGAGAGAGAGAGAGAGAGAGAGAGAGAGAGAGAGAGAGAGAGAGAGAGAGAGAGAGAGAGAGAGAGAGAGAGAGACACCATACATGTTACAATAAAACATTTTTCACAAGCTAGCCACCACCACCACCACCACCACCACCACAAGAACAACAACTCAGGTCTTTCTCTATTACTACTACTGCAACATTTCATAACACACAGTTTTAGACATAATATTCTAAACATCACAATAAGTATTCCTCTGTTATGAATATTTTCATACACAAAAATAACAATCTTTATGAATATCATGTTAGTTTTCTTTGATAAATCTAACCTTTTTAATATATTTTTTGTCTGTGATTAATACACGTTTTAATATAATGAAGGCCTCAGGTTTAATATACACATTTGTTGATTTTTTTTTAAAGTTGCTAATACCTGCTGCTACTACTGCTAGGATTATTAGTGGCTGTAACTTTGCATGACTACTTCTGTTTGTGTGTTTCTCAGTGCTATCACACACACACACACACACACACACACACACACACACACCTTCCCATCTGATTCATTCATTCAGAGATGCAGCAGTGGCAGGAGCAGGTTCCACCACCATCACCACCTCCTGCAGTATTTGTTGCATCATCTGAGAGAAAGAGAGATGTATTAGTTAAGGGTCTTTTCTTAATTCTCTCCAGTATGTCTTCATCTCCTTCGCTTCCTCCTTCTCCTCCTCCTCCTCTCCTCCCCTTTCTTACTTGTTATATATATATATATATATATATATATATATATATATATATATATATATATATATATATATATATATATATATATATATATATATATATATATATATATATATATATATATATATATATATATATATATATATATATATATATATATATATATATATATATATATATGTGTGTGTGTGTGTGTGTGTGTGTGTGTCTGTCTGTGTGTGTGTGTGTGTGAGAGAGGAGAGGATGGATAGGAACATTGATAGAAGAGGAATAGGAGAGAAAAAAGGAAGGATAGAAGGAGCAGGTTGATAATGATGGAGATAATATATATATATATATATATATATATATATATATATATATATATATATATATATATATATATATATATATATATATATATAAAGAAAGTGAAAAAAAGTTCGTGCCAAAAAAGTAGACAGTAATAGCTGGTAAAAAAGAGTGATTTAATAAAAGGAGTGAAGCAGCAAGAAGGACGAAAGAGGATACATGGAAAAAATTTAGGAAAAGTAAAAGAATAAACCTGTGGAATAATTACAAACAAGCAAGGAATGATTATGTGAAGATCCTGAGGGATGAACAAAGACAGTTTGAAAAGATATAATAGACAGGTATAAACATGAGCCAGAACTCTTCCATAGGTATGTGAGTGGTGAACTGAAAAGCAAAGTGAGTATAGGAAAGCTAATGGTGGATGGAGTGGTTATGAAGACCCGAAAGAGATGGCAGAAGTGATGAACAAGAGCTTGAAGGAAGTTTTTACAAAGGAAAAGGAATTTATAAGGCCATTGTACACACCTGAAAATGAAAAAAATAGAGGAATTTCAAGTAACAAAAGAGGAAGTTGATGAAATCACCAAAATGTTAGAAGTGAGAAAGGCCACAGGACCAGATGGAGTGTCGGGATGGGGTAATAAAAGAATGCAGTAACCAGCTTAGTGATGAATTACATGCCATCATATGTACCTCTATTAATGAAGAAATAGTTCCACAGGATTGGAAAAGGGCAAACATCGTACCCATATTTAGAGGAGGAGACGCACAAGACCCACTAAATTATAGACTGGTTTTGCTGACGAGTGTGGTTGCAAAAATATGTGAAAGGATAATAAAGAACAAATGGACCAAGTTTTTGGAAGATAAGGACATTCTCACAACTTGTCAATTTGGCTTTAGAAAAGGGAGATCTTGTGTCACTAGTTTATTATGCTATTATTCAAGAGTGATTGATATCATACAGGAGAGAGATGGTTGGGCAGACTGTATTTATCTAGATTTAAGAAAAGCTTTTGATAAAGTGCCGCATAATAGACTGCTGTGGAAGCTGGAAAAGATAGGTGGTGTAAATGGAAAAATGCTGAAATGAATGGATGATTTCCTTAAAAACAGAGAGATGCGAACAGTAATTAGGGACCAGACATCAGTGTGGAGCCCAGTATTAAGTGGGGTCCCCCAAGGGTCAGTGTTGGCACCAATAATGTTTGTGGTGTATATAAATGATATGGTGGATAATGTATCCAGCTATGTGAGTCTTTTTGCCGATGATGCAAAAGTTACGAGAAAAGAGAGAAGGGAATGGAAGATTGTGAAGAATTACAAAGAGATATAGACAAGCTGTGGGAGTGGAGCAACAGATGGGAAATGGAATTTAACTCTGGTAAGTGTAAAAAGATGGAATTTGGAAAAAGTAACAGAAGGTGTAGCTATAACCACAAGATGGGAAATGAAACAATAAATAAGACAACAAGAAAAAAGATCTGGGAGTGATTTTCTCAGAGAATTTATCACCAGAAAATATATTAACAAGATAACAGGTGAAATTCTCAGCCTACTAAGAAACATAAGAGTTGCCTTTGGTTATCTGGATATAGAAATGATGAGGAAAATAATCACCACAATAACACGTCCAAGATTAGAATACACAGCAGTAATTTGGCCACCTCATGAAAAAAAGCACATAAGAAAGTTGGAAGGAATACAGAGAGCAGCAACAAAGATGATAAGAGAATTGCAAGATTTGTCACATGAGGAGCGACTAGCTAGAGTGCAACTCCCAACCTTGAAAAAGAGACGAGAGACAACTTGATTGCATTGTACAGATTGCCGAGTGGGATGGAAAAACTAGATAGTTTTATAATGAACAAAAGAGAAACAAGAGGACATGGAAGAAAACTAAAAGTAACCACCAGCAGAAGGGACATCAAGAAGTTTAGCTTCCCTCATAGAAGCATAGAGGCATGGAATGGACTGGAAGGGGAAGTGGTGTGTGCTACAAATATTCATGATTTTAAGGAAAAGTTGGATAAAATCAGTTATGGAGACAGGACAGTATGAGCTTAGCTCCTCTCCTGTATATCACAACTAGGTAAACACACACACACACACACACACACACACACACACACACACACACACACACACACACACACACACACACACACACACACACACCACTCTTCAGAACATAATTTATGGAAAAGAAACCAAAGTGCCAAGACCTACCACTACTTACCCAGCACAGATGTGATGCAGCCAGGCTTCCCACGCCACATCATTCCCACCACATACACAGGAATGCCGGCCAGGGTCATCAGATCACCCAGGGCTGTTGGGGTTAGGTTAGGTCAAGTCAGAGGTGATGTAAAGGGTGTGTGTATGTGTGTGTGTGTGTGTGTAACATTAAGGAGGAAGCGAGATGATGGTGCTTGACTTTTTTTTTGTGTATTTTGTATATTAAAGAATGTCTGTATAAAATATAAACACTATATATATATATATATATATATATATATATATATATATATATATATATATATATATATATATATATATATATATATATATATATATATATATAGATAATTCTTTTAACACTACTACTGCAACAATTACTTTATCTATTCCTCTCCTCTTCTACTACTACTACTACTACTACTATTTAATCTATTCCTCTCTGACGTGTACTATCATTATTACCTTTTCCTTTCTTCCTCCACCTACTACTACTACTACTACTAGTACTACTACTGTTCAATATAATCTTCTCCCAAACATTCTTCCTCCACCTCCACTACTACTACTACTACTACTACTACTACTACTACTACTACTACTACTACTACTTCTACTACTACTACTACTAGTACTACTACTGTTCAATATAGTCTTCTCCCATTCTTCCTCCACCTCCACCTACACTACTACTACTACTACTACTACTACTACCACTACCATCTCATCAATTCCTCACCTACACACACTTTCCCCCACCACCACCACCACCACCTGTCACCACTGCCAGTGCTGTGTGCTGAGGTCAGGCAAATGTAAAATTATTTACTATTCATACTATTCATAAAATTATTTACTATTCATATTTGGAGGATGTAGAGAGGGATTATGTATAGGAGAGATTGCACATAATTTGTCTACATCCTCCAAAACATAAATGTTCAATAATTCTATGCAACGTCCACACTGGCCTGACCTCGGCACACAAGCCAGGCAGACAGGAGGAAAATATAATACAATAAGGACTTAACCAAACACCACCACCACCAGCACCACCACTGTCTAATCAATGCATCTCCTACACACACCTTCCTCCACCTCCTACTGTTACCACTACTAGCTTAACCCGTCCCTAGAGACCACCACCACCACCACCACTGCCACCATTACTATGCCAGCCACCTACCACCACCACACACCTGTACTGCTGGGCTCCTGCACCACAGGCACCACCACCAGGTACATACAACCAATGAGCTCCAGGACAGGTAGGGCCAGGTGCACCTTGATGGGGTGGGGCAGGTGGGTCTGTGTGTAGCGGAGCCAGAGGAAGGCGACCACGGCTCCCCTGATAGTAAGCCACAGCATGAACGACACACGCTTCACGAGGAAGAAAACGTTGACCTCCAGCATAGCCATCGAAAGCAGGCACAGGGGAGGAGAGAGAGAGAGAGAGAGAGAGAGAGAGAGAGAGAGAGAGAGAGAGAGAGAGAGAGAGAGACTCCCTACTGTTCCTGTAATGTTGCTGGTATCGAAGTATCACCAGTCACTGTCTTGGAATCAGCACCTTTCGTTATTGTACGGGCACATGACACGTAACCAAACAAAAATATGCAGGTGGTGAGGAGTGACAATAATGTAAAGCTTGCCTGTGTAACAATGGAGTGCAGGGAGACAAGGAGAGTAATGATTTCCTTTCAACAGGCAATTCAGTCATGTTCTGGATTACCAGCAATGTCTCGTGAACACCACGCCAGGCTTAGTTTTCCTAATTATCATTACAGAAGCTTGATAATATCTACTGACAGGAGCAGTGGCTTCACCCTCCATCAAGGTGGAGGCTTGGGGTGGCACCCTTTACTTTTATGGTATGTCTAACTCACACACACACACAATTATTACTATTAATGCTCTTATTATTATTACACACACACACACACATTATTATTATATTAATAATGTTGAGAGAGAGAGAGGGAGCATTATGAACTTGCAGGTAGATGTTATGAATACTAGTGTGGGTTTGCAATGGATGAACACCTGCTTACTTAGCTAAGTCAGTTTTAGCCACAGTGAAAGTGTTACCAGGATCTGTGCTGGGGACCCGCTCTCACGTATCCCACCAAACACCTTCCCCAAACTCCGCCCTTTTGAAAGTGGTTTCCTTTAGTAGTTGAATACTAATGCAAAACAGGCAACAGTAAAATCATGGTTCAAAAGTCATTATTTGTGACTGTAAGGAAGACAACTGAAATTCATACGAGATGATCAAGCCAACGATTGTGTCTACAACTTTGCAGCATCTGTTGTGATTTAAAGCCATTTAGATATCAAAGTAACTTTTGAAATGGATTTTTGTTGCAAGTTGAATCTTTTTTTTATTTATTCCATTATCTCTCTCTCTCTGCATGATTTTATATATATATATATATATATATATATATTATTATAGTCAGAGTTTATACATTTAGTTATAACTTGATCAAGTAAGCAAACATTAGAGTTTTACATAAACAAATTATTGCAGTGCCTGGCTGTGATAAGCTGAACAACAACAGTTCTGAGCTGCTGTAGTTCAAGCTGCCGTGATTACAATGAGGGGAATGGCAACTGTCTGCAGATGGACGTAGGGATGGGAGGCTGGATTCCTCATCCACTGTTTGATCCAGTGATCTCCTGAGCTTCCCTGGGAGTAATCCTGCACGCGGCAGTTTTGTCAGTCGGTGTCGGTGAGACCGCAGACATTAGTTCTGCACACAAACACATGGCTAACAAACACATGTACAATATTTTTCTAACTAGGAATTCCATCCCCTGATTAGCAAAGAGCACAGAGGACAGGCCACTGTAAGAGGAAAGCTCAGTGAATAAGACTTGATTCACCATTTACTAAGTCAGGTAACTGTGGGTATATCACACAATTTTCCTATCTGAGCAGCCTTCTCAGTGGAAAGTGAACATCAACACAAAGTTACTAGCAGTGGTACATGGAATTCACAAGTTCTGCTGTATGGGGACACGTTCACTCTACATACCACATGCCTTTCTCAACAAATAAAACTATAATAAAACCTTTATAATTAATACCTATATAATATAATCATATAGCATTGCAGGCTGATAGCCTTTGGTCAGCTGATACATGTATAATAAGTATACTTTTACCTAAGTGATGTACACCTATATAACATTACAGGCTAACAGCCTCTGTCAGGAAATAAATCTGTAACCTTTACATAAACTGTATAATGCATCCATACAGCATTGCAGGCTAATAGCCTGTGTCACCAAAGAAAAGTACAATAGATATACACTGACATAAACTATATATACATTACATGCATAAAGCACTGCAGGATTATAGCCTCTGTCACCAAATAAAAGTGTAATGAATACACCTTTACACTGGCTACATTATATATCTATACAACAATGCAGGCTAACAAGCTTTGTCTGCCAAGAAATTTATGATAATATACCTCCAGAGAGAGAGAGAGAGAGAGAGAGAGAGAGAGAGAGAGAGAGATTCTTATAACTTGTTAATTTTGTAGATACAAAGTTCTGTGCAAGGATAACCACACCTCATGTAGGCATTTGTCCTAAAGGAGCATAATTCTCAGTGACTGGGCCTGCAATCATGACATCTTACACTTTTAAAGTTCTTTAAAAGTTCATCACGAGTGTCTGTGGCAGACTCACACCGAATAATGGTCTTCTTTACTTCTGGTCAACTGCTGCTTCAGTCTGGACCACAAGCCAAATCTCGGCAAGTGTGTCACTGTTCCTCTCTTTGTTCTCTTGTGTCGCTGTCGTGGCTTCCTCTGCCAGTCTTCCACGTCCTTACGTCAAGTCCATCTTACCTATTGTAGTTCACACAAAGCACAAGCCTCAGATTTCCTCCTTTTAATTTGTGGATTACATAATGCCTTCACTAAGTTCCAGCCACATGTAAGTGATGTACATTTTCTAGGGTCAACATTTTTTTAATCAAATAAACTCTGAATTTACCCCGGCAGTGTCCAGAATGTATGCTGGGGCACTCGCCGTCCACATGCAACGTTTTGTGTGCACTGCATAAAAAATGTATTCTCTGATGTTATGTCAGTTCCTTCCTTAGTGAGGTCATACAGTTTATATTTGGGTGGCTTTCTTGCACCATCGTCCTTTGTAATTCCTAATGTTATAGGTGGACTGTCCTGAGAAGCATTACTCTTTTCTTACCACTACTTTTGGTGGGTATCTAGTGATCTAGGTGGAAGCCGCCAAGAATATGAGAAGAGAAAACCGACAGGTAACCGTCAGCAGTTGCAAGTCCTTTAATCTCTTAACTCGCCAGAGATAGAGAAGAGAAAACCGACAGGTAACCGTCAGCAGTTGCAAGTCCTTTAATCTCTTAACTCTTTTTGTTCACCAGCTAAGGTTGTATTTATAGCCACTTGTTAGACTGGTTAAACTCTCTCTCCTTTATTTAACAAAAACATGAACATGTACACAAGAAATACTGAACATAAAAAATGATTTACATAAAGATATGGACAAAGAGAGTGAATGTGTGTGTGTATGTCTGTGTGAAGAAAGGAGTAATATGATGTGTCGAAAAGCGTGCACAGAATGTGTATGTATAAAAAAATGAGGAAGAAGAGATGAAAGACGAAAAATCTGTGCAGTAGAAAGAGAACGGGAGGCTGAAAACATATAAGAGAAAACGGAGTGCTTGGAGCGGTGACTTGTGTTTACATATTACTGGTTCTGAGAAGCGCGTAAGCTTTAGTGTACCCTGAATATGAGAGAAAATGGGATATTTCTATGGCTGACTAGATTATTTGCTACATAACTTCCCCCGAGTGAGGAGGCACGACGAACGATACGTGCTGCTTAGCCGTGGCGCGTGGTGCTGAAGGTGTGGCCGGCGATGTCGGGTCGTGAGGTGCCGTCGGGGTGTGCAGGATGTAGGCGGGCTTGACTCGGTCTATGGCTATGACGTCGGAAGAGCCGTTTCTGTTGACGGTGATGTTCTTCCTCGTCCTGCGGAGGACCTCGAAGGGGCCTTCGTAGGGGCGCTGTAGTGGTTTACGGACAGCGTCAACCCTGACGAAGACGTGTGTGCAGTCTTCGAGGTCCTGGCTGACGAAGGTCTTGGCGGGGTGCGTGCGAGGTTGCACCGGCTGCAGGCTTCTCATCGACTCCTTAAGACTGCTGGCGAAGTCTTGGACGCTGCAGGGGCCGGCGTCGGGTGAGCTGGTAAGGAGCTCGCCAGGGAGTCGAAGAGTGGTGCCGTATACGAGCTCGGCAGAAGAGTGGTGAAGGTCCTGCTTGAGGGACGTCCGGATGCCGAGGAGGACGAGGGGTAAGGTGGCGTTCCACTTCTCGCGTTGGTCGCTGGAAGCCATCAGTGACGACTTCAGCTGGCGGTGGAAACGTTCCACTGTAGCGTTGGCCTGAGGATGGTAGCTGGCAGTCCTGTATCGTCGAATGCCGAGTAGTGTCATCAGTTTGTTCCAGACACTGGACTCAAACTGGCCGCCGCGGTCAGAAGTGAGGCTGACAGGAACACCGAAGCGTGAGATCCACGTGCTGATAAAGGCACGTGCAACAGTGTCAGTGGAGATGTCAGTCAGTGGTGCAGCTTCTGGCCAGCGAGTGAAGCGGTCGACACAGGTGAGGATGTAGCGGTAGCCGTCGGAGTGAGGAAGAGGGCCAACGAGGTCGATATGGACGTGTTCGAAGCGTGTGGAGACTGGCGTGAAGGTGGCTGTAGGGGAGCGTGTGTGTCGCGTCACCTTGGAGGCCTGACAGGTGGTGCACCTACGTGTCCAGTCTCTCACGTCCTTGTTGATGGCGGTCCAGATGAATCGGGACGTCATCATGTGTTGTGAAGCTCTGATGCCAGGATGTGAGAGGTCGTGCAGCTGACGGAAGAGTGGATACCTGTGCCGTTGAGGCAGGTATGGTCTGACGGTGTTGGTCGAGACGTCAGCGTAGATGTGCACTTGAGTGCCTGGTAGCTGTACTCTCTTCATCTGTAGTGCGGTGTTTTCTTTTAGTTGCTGCAGCTCGGCGTCGTCGGCCTGATCGGCAGCAATGGCGGCGTAATCGATGAGAGAGGTAGATGTGGCACAGATGTTGCGTGACAGGGCATCGGCTGGGGCGTTATCTTCACCTTTCACGTAACGGAGGTCCGTGGTGAACTGGGAGATGAAGTCTACATGGCGCAGTTGACGTGGTGAGTAGGATGACTTGTTCTTGATGAAGGTGCTCGTCAGCGGCTTGTGGTCAGTGTAGATATGAAACTGACGTCCTTCGACAAAGTACTGGAAGTGCTTCAATGCCTTGTAGATGGCGAGGAGCTCTCTGTCGAAGGCGCTGTACTTCTTCTCAGCAGTGTTGAGTTTCTTGGAGAAGAAGGCGACGGGTTTCCAGGCACCGTCGATGTGTTGCTGTAGCACTGCTCCAACTCCGGTGTCTGAGGCGTCCGTGGCGATGGAAGTAGGGGCGTCTGGGGCAGGGAAACTGAGCGCTGTGGATGTGAGCGCCTTCCGGGCAGCGAGGAAAGCGTCCTCAGCTGCGGGCGTCCAGGCAAGGGTGACGGACTGGCCTCGTTTGGCTGGCTTCACTAAGGCGTAGAGAGGCTGGAGGAGGAGCGCGCATCGGGGAATGAACCTGTTGTAATAGTTCAGCATCCCGAGGAACTGCTTCAACTGGCGCTGAGTTGTTGGCTTCGGGAAATTCTGGATGGCAGTACAGCGACTTGCAGTTGGGGTGAAGCCTGAGGAGGACACAGTGTGGCTGAGGAAGTCAACTGAAGGCACGCCGAACACGGACTTGTCGGCGTTGACCTGGATGCCGTAGTCCTTCAGACGAGTGAAGACTTGCTCGAGGTGTTGGCGATGAGCAGCGTCGTCTGGGCTGGCAACTAGAATGTCGTCGACGTAAGTGAAGCAGAACTGCAGTCCTCGCAAAACTTCGTCCATGAAGCGCTGGAATGTTTGAGCAGCGTTCTTGAGACCGAAGGGCATCCTAGTGTATTCATATAGTCCGAAGGGCGTGATTATGGCCGTCTTCGGGATGTCCTCGGGGTTGATGGGGATCTGATGGAAGGCCTTTACGAGGTCGATCCTGGAGAAAATTGTAGAGCCGTGCAGTTGTGATGAAAACTCCTGAATGTTAGGCACTGGATACCTGTCCATCTCGGTGCGGGAGTTTAGGGCTCTGTAGTCCCCGCAAGGGCGTATGTCACCGTTTTTCTTGGGGACGACGTGAAGCGCAGACGACCAGTTGCTGGAGCTTGGGCGGATGATGCCTTGCTGCATCAGAGACTCAAACTCGGCCCTGACCTGTTTGTAGCGTTCTGGTGCTAAGCGACGAGCCTTGGCGAAAACAGGTGGTCCGGTGGTCTCTATGTAGTGCAGGACGTGATGTTTCACTGGCTGCGTGGCTGAGTATGGCTGTGTTAGTGTTGGGAAACCCTTGAGGATGGCGGCGAAGGGGTTATCTCGGCAGACTGCGGAGATTCCGGTGCTCTCGCCAGGTGCCGTTCGGCCACGGGTCCGCAGGGAAGTGAGACGATCCAGCAGCGTGCCGTGCTTCAAGTCGACTAAGAGGTCGTGGTGGCGTAGGAAATCGGCGCCTAGGATGGGTTGGGTCACAGCTGCTACGTAAAAGGTCCAGTCGAAGGAGCGGCGGAGGTTGAGTTCGAGGTGTAGTGTCTGCCGCGCATACACAGGGATTTTCGAGGCGTTGGCTGCATAGAGGTGCGTGGTTACAGGCAACCTCTTCTGGCTGTCTGTGGCAGGCAGGACACTGACCTCAGCGCCGGTGTCGACGAGGAACTTAATTCCGGTGCGTCGGTCGTAGACGTGAAGTAGCTGTGACTTGGGCTGGCGGATCGTACGCGCCGTGAACGTCCGCCCGTTTAGTTTGACGCCGGGGTGGTGTTGTAAGTGCAGGGTTGGGTGCACTTAATGGCCTCGCTACCGAACCTGCTGTGGTAGTAGCAGACGCCCGGGGTGCGTGTAGTGCTACGCGACCGAGAGCGGTAGCGAGGGCGTCGAGGTGACGGTGGGCGGCGACGCTGGCGGGTATGTAGTTGTTCCTGCATTGCGCTGACCTGCAGGGCCAGCTGCGACACAATGTGGGTGAGTTGCTGGACGTCTGCCGTGTTAGTGACAGTGGCGACTGAAGACGGTGGCGTTGCCGACGGAACTGTCGACATATAGTCGTCAGCCAGCTGCGCGAGGTCTGGTGCAAGGCGTTTGAGGACGGCTTGCCTGAGGTCGTCGTAGGGATTGTCCGAAGAGGGGGCTTTCGCGATGGCGTCAGAGACTTCCAAGAGGACCTCGGGTGGCAGGAGAGTGCAGGCGTGAGTGAACTGTTTCAAGGCCTCAGTGATGTTGTTTGCCTTGAAGTTCAGCTCCAAGATGGTAAACCACATGTTGGGGTCGTGGCTGTTGAAGGCTGGAGCCCTGAAGGGGGGAGCTGGGGAGGCGGTGTCCGGTGGAGCCATGGCCGTTTCTTGTTGCCGGCGTGCGATGGGGCCTGGTGGCTTGTTATGTGAGTCGTGGAGCAGGGTGTAGTGACGCCTGTCGGCGAGGCGCGGGCTCCTCCGGCGCCAGGTGCCAGTGAGAGGTGGCAAGGGACGCCTGCTGGGCGCCACTGTGCAGTGATGGTCCTAGGCACGTACTTTACCGCACTCGCACTTACGGCTTGGAACGCACTGCCGTGAACGAAGTGTGTAGTCTGTGTGTGTGTGCGTGTATGTGTAGGTGTTGGTGTCTGGCACACGGGGGTTGGTACGCGCTGATGCACACTAGGGAGTTTTCTAGGGGCAGGGGTTAACACACACAGGGGGAGGGTGGACGACGGGGGAGAGGGGAGGGACGGTCGGGAGCACTAACACTTTGGTGGGGGAACGTTGCAGGGAACGCCGCCCTGTTGTCGAGCGGAAGACAGGAGTACCGGTGCAGGGGGCGCCGCCCTGTTGTAGAGAAGCGAAATCAGGGCCAGTGGGGTCACGGCCGGGTGGCGGTGACCGTGCGTGGTGAGCCGGAGAGGTGTTGCTGCTGCTGTGGTGGTGATGGAGGCTGGGCAGCAGGTGTGGCAGGGGTGGCAGGTGACCAGGCAGCAGGTGAGCGTGGCCTCAGTAGCCTGGGTGGCTGGCGAGGCGTGGTGAGTCACAGCTGCGAGAGAGGGTGGCTGGTGACTGGTGAGGCAGCGGCGGTGACCACGGCTGCCGGGCTGGGTGACGGTGTGTGTGTGTCACGTGGCGGCTGGCCGAGCTGGGTGGCGTCGGTGGGTCACGGCTGGGCCAGGCTGGGTGGCGGTTTGGCCGTGGTGGTCCGTGTCAGGCGGGGGCTGACCTGGGCTAGGTACCTATAGCTGTGGCGACGCTATAGTGCTAAAGAACCTGGGACACAGCATTGGTGGAGCTGGCCACTACGGTCTAACTCCGAGTCACCATTTCTAGTGATCTAGGTGGAAGCCGCCAAGAATATGAGAAGAGAAAACCGACAGGTAACCGTCAGCAGTTGCAAGTCCTTTAATCTCTTAACTCGCCAGAGATAGAGAAGAGAAAACCGACAGGTAACCGTCAGCAGTTGCAAGTCCTTTAATCTCTTAACTCTTTTTGTTCACCAGCTAAGGTTGTATTTATAGCCACTTGTTAGACTGGTTAAACTCTCTCTCCTTTATTTAACAAAAACATGAACATGTACACAAGAAATACTGAACATAAAAAATGATTTACATAAAGATATGGACAAAGAGAGTGAATGTGTGTGTGTATGTCTGTGTGAAGAAAGGAGTAATATGATGTATAGAAAAGACGTGTAACGTATGTGTCGAAAAGCGTGCACAGAATGTGTATGTATAAAAAAATGAGGAAGAAGAGATGAAAGACGAAAAATCTGTGCAGTAGAAAGAGAACGGGAGGCTGAAAACATATAAGAGAAAACGGAGTGCTTGGAGCGGTGACTTGTGTTTACATATTACTGGTTCTGAGAAGCGCGTAAGCTTTAGTGTACCCTGAATATGAGAGAAAATGGGATATTTCTATGGCTGACTAGATTATTTGCTACAGGTATTACATGACAATTCAGTCATTTCCTCATTATCTTTAGTGTGACACATCTGGAACGACCTCTTTCCTTCCAGCAACTGCCTTCATCTGGTGGCGTGCCTTTTCTCGTGCAATCTGCAGTACCTACGCCAGCAGCACCTTGCGTTTGAAGGCACTCAAACAACTCTAAGCCGGTGCACAGTCTGTCTGCACTACCACTCGGGTCTACAAATTCTTGTACCCGACTCGCTACAACCTTCACTGTTGGGAGCGAGCCACGGGCGTGGTGGGGTCCAGGCTCTCCGGAAGGTTTACCCGTGCACACTGTCATCCCGAAGGTGGATGGAATTCTTGCTGCATTCACAAATTTATACAACAGGACATATTGTTTAGGTTTCCTGTTATTGTACTGCCTCAATCCCATTTCACTTGTACAATATAAAGTTTCATCAATGGTCAAGAAGTCACCTGGCTCCAACATTGAACAGGCGTGGTCATTAAAATTTTTAAAAAGATCCCTGACTGCAGCAAACCGGTCATGTGGCCATCTCTGAGGTCTGGTATCAATGTTGTCAAAAGTTGACATGTAAAAATCTTGGCCTGTATCCCTCCTAAATAATAATAATAATAATAATAATAATAATAATAATAATAATAATAATAATAATAATAATAAACTTTTCAATGCAATCTGTTACCCTAATGTATGATGGGAGTTTATTATTATTTGAAGGCCTCTGAGAAATTTCTGCAATTATACCTTCAATTTTCTGATTAGTATGGTGCACCATATTGTAAATCACATCAGATGTTATGGACAAGTAACATGTCATTTCTTCTGAATTTACAGACCTAGCGTCTCCTATCAAACACTGCACGACACCGGACATGTTCACAGCTGGTCCAGTTTGTCAACATTACATTTCAGGACAAACCTCTTGGCCAGTCACCATACCAGACCCAAGTCACCACTGGTATTGCCAGCTGGTTTGTGGCAGTAATGTTGTGGCCAGTCACCACACCACACCCACAAGTCACCACTGGTATTGCCAGCTGGTTTCTGGAAGTAATGTTGTGGCCAGTCACCACACCACACCCACAAGTCACCACTGGTATTGCCAGCTGGTTTGTGGCAGTAATGTTGTGGCCAGTCACCACACCACACCCACAAGTCACCACTGGTATTGCCAGCTGGTTTGTGGCAGTAATGTTGTGGCCAGTCACCACACCAGACTCACAAGTCACCACTGGTATTGCCAGCTGGTTTGTGGCAGTAATGTTGTGGCCAGTCACCACACCACACCCACAAGTCACCACTGGTATTGCCAGCTGGTTTGTGGCAGTATGTTGTGGCCAGTCACCACACCAGACCCACAAGTCACCACTGCTATTGCCAGCTGGTTTGTGGCAGTAATGTTGTGGCCAGTCACCACACCACACCCACAAGTCACCACTGGTATTGCCAGGGCAAATCTTTTCCCACACTGCAGGCCTGGGAACTTTCTCTCCCTGTTTTCTGCATTTTCTTGTTTCATTGTTTGGTGAGTGCAATGGCCCCAAGCCTGGGGTCTAAAGTTACACCCTAAGCAGTGTTAGCAGTGTATCCAAGGGCTCTCTTCAGGACAGCAATCTTTACCTTTGACCGCAGTTGTTTGTACCTCATGGGCACTTGTGTGGGTGAGGATGTGTCTGTCAAGAGAAGGCTTCAAGGTAAATCTTTTCCCACACTCCAGGCACTGGAACTTTCCCTCCCCAGTGTGGGTGAGGATGTGTGTGTCAAGGGAACCCTTCCTGGTAAATCTTTTCCCACACTCCAGGCACTGGAACTTTCTCTCCCCAGTGTGGGTGAGGATGTGTGTGTCAAGGGAACCCTTCCTGGTAAATCTTTTCCCACACTCCAGGCACTGGAACTTTCTCTCCCCAGTGTGGGTGAGGATGTGTGTGTCAAGGGAACCCTTCCTGATAAATCTTTTCCCACACTCCAGGCACTGGAACTGTCTCTCCTCAGTGTGGGTGAGGATGTGTCTGTCAAGATCACCCTTCTGGATAAATCTTTTCCGACACTCCAGGCACTGGAACTTTCTCTCCCCAGTGTGGGTGAGGATGTGTGTGTCAAGGGAACCCTTCCTGGTAAATCTTTTCCCACACTCCAGGCACTGGAACTTTCTCTCCCCAGTGTGGGTGAGGATGTGTGTGTCAAGGGAACCCTTCCTGGTAAATCTTTTCCCACACTCCAGGCACTGGAACTTTCTCTCCCCAGTGTGGGTGAGGATGTGTGTGTCAAGAGAATGCTTCAAGGTAAATCTTTTCCCACACTCCAGGCACTGGAACTTTCTCTCCCCAGTGTGGGTGAGGATGTGGCTGTTAAGATGACTTTTATAGGTAAATCTTTTCCCACACTCCAGGCACTGGAACTTTCTCTCCCCAGTGTGGGTAAGGCACTGGAACTTTCTCTCCCCAGTGTGGGTGAGGATGTGTCTGTCAAGATCACTCTTCTGGATAAATCTTTTCCCACACTCCAGGCACTGGAACTTTCTCTCCCCAGTGTGGATGGGGATGTGTCTGTCAAGATCACTCTTCTGGATAAATGTTTTCCCACACTCCAGGCACTGGAACTTTCTCTCCCCAGTGTGGGTGAGGATGTGTCTGTTAAGAGAACTCTTCAAGGTAAATCTTTTGCCACACTCCAGGCACTGGAACTTTCTCTCCCCAGTGTGGGTGAGGATGTGTGATGCAAGATGACTCTTCCGGGCAAATGTCTTCCCACAGTGATCACATTTGTGGTTCCTGCCACCAGTGTGGGCAGCAGTGTGTTCAGTGGGGCCACTCCTGCCTCTCAGCCTTGTCTTGCCGGCATGGGACTGGACATGTCTGGCAATGGCAGCCTTGGTGGAGCACACTTTGCCGCAGTGGTCACAAGTGTAGGTCCTCACTCCTAGGGTTGCCTGCTGTTCCCAGCTGTTTATGCTGCTGCTGCTGCCTGGCATCACATCCTCCACTGCAACACTGCTCCTGGTAGTGGTCAGTTCTGCATGAACACTGGGGCTGCACAGAGGATGCACGGAGGGAGTCCCATAACTGGATGCCAATCTGGCACCTGTAACAGAGGAGGCCGTCCCACACAGACAGCGAGGGGCTTCCTGCCTCAGCCTCAGCCTAACACACAGCCTCCACAGACAAGATACACCTGGCACCTGTAACAGAGGAGGCCGTCACCACACAGACAGCGAGGGGCTTCCTGCCTCAGGCGAGGATACTACTCTCTCTCCTCTTCTGACAAGACATGTGATCACTGTTACATAGCTAAATGTACATAGTCTCTCTCTCTCTCTCTCTCTCTCTCTCCTCTTCTGACAAGACATGTGATCACTGTTACATAGCTAAATGTACATAGTCTCTCTCTCTCTCTCTCTCTCTCTGTAGACCTGCCGGACGCGGCCCAGCCAGCCGGGGACCCCACATCGACTGTAGTGCCACACAGCCTAACCTAACCCAGCGCAGCAGTGCACAAGATGTCTGCCTATTATTCCCCAGGCAACACTTCACCAGGCAGGCAGCACCAGCAGACAGCCAGGCGGCGCCGCCACGCCTTGGGAATAAAAGAAATCAACAAACAAACAAACAAACCACAACAAGAGTGACGGTGACCACCACCTCAGTCACTCGCCTCCCGACATTGACTTGTTCCCCGCCCACCATTACCTGCACGCCCTCAGGTGAGGCCAGGGAGGCGCCGCCAGTCCGCCAGGTGGCCACAGGTGACCCAGACCAGCTCAAACACAGGCGCAATCTGCCGCACACTCGCCGTGACCTGACCACTGACCACAGCACCACGGGGACGCCGCCTCTGTTCCCTCCACCAGACACAGAGTAGACAGGTGACCAGGTGGCCACAGGTGACACAGGCCAGCTCAAACACAGGCGCAATCTGCCGCACACTCGCCGTGACCTGACCACTGACCACAGCACCACGGGGACGCCGCCTCTGTTCCCTCCACCAGACACGGAATACACAAACGACTTTTGGCGCCAATGGATCTTGATCTTTGTGATTATAATTGATCATGATATTGATTCTTATAGGACTACTAGTACAGGAGAGAGATGATGCAAGTGATTCTGAGTTAGGGCATAATAGCAATGAAAGAGTGGAGAAGACAGGAAAGGAATGGATGGTGGTGTTGCTGGGACTGTGTGGAGAGACCAATGAAAGGATGATTGAGGCTGTGAAAGAGTATCTGGAGAGAATGTGACGTGCCAGATGTAGGGACAATTAGTGTAGAGGATACTGTTCGTTTTCTGCTTGTTTTGTGTGTTTTTTCTTCCTATAGCAGATGCCGCTCCAGAGGCCTAGCTCAGGAATAATCCCGGGCCACCTGTAACATCATTAAGATCAAGACTGTAATATCAAAATCAAGATCGAGTAACCACGAGGCCCCTAGGTATAAAAGGTGGTATGATGGAAGCCTGGGCGGTAATCTTCTCTTCCGAGCGAGGGCGCAGTGTATGGATGTAAATGCAAGGAGTTACAGGTGGTCTGAGTCTGGCAGCAAAGTGTGCCAGATGTGTGACATGGGAGAGGATGAGACGGTGGAACATGTGGTGCTGGAGTGTGTGAAGTATGCCAGAGACAGGAATGAGATGATGCAAGTGATACTGACTGAGTTAGGGCATGATAGGAATGAAAGAGTGGAGAAGACAGGAAAGGAATGGATGGTGTTGTTGCTGGGACTGTGTGGAGAGGCGAATGAAAGGATGATTGAGGCGGTGAAAGAGTTTCTGGAGAGAATGTGGCGTGCCAGGTGTATGAGGATGCTGTTCGTTTCTCTTTTTTTCCCCTTCTACAAGAGTTGCCGATCCAAAGGCCTGGCTCAGGAGTGATCCTATGCTACCTGTACCATCAGGATCAAGATCAGATCCATTGGCGCCAAAAGTCAGAGCGGCTAGGAAGGAGCGAATGAGAATGAGTAGACAGTGTAGATAGCTGAGGAAAAAGAGGCATGAAAGCGATGAAGCAGAAAATGAGTATCAGAATGCATGGGCAGCGTATGTGTCAACAGCGGTTGACAAGACGATTGATAATGAATGCTAAAGTGAAGAGTGAAAGGAGTGTGATTCAATTTTTAAGGGAGAAAGGTATGGAAGGTGGCCGTGAATGGTACAAGTTCATGAGAGGTGAGAATATGTCAGGCAGCGTTTGTGTGGAGAGTCTAAAAGTGGATGGTGTAGTTGTAATAAAGAAGGAGGGAATCAGGGAGGCAATCAAAGGGTTCTGGGAAGAACATTCTCTCCAGAAACTCTTTCACCATCTCAATCATCCTTTCATTCGCCTCTCTACACAGTCCCAGCAACAACACCATCCACTCCTTTCCTGTCTTCTCCACTCTTTTATTCCTAACCCAAACTTAATCTAACTTAACCTAACCCAAACTTAACCTAACCTAACCTAATCCAAACTTAATCTAACCTAACCTAACCCAAACTTAACCTAACCTAATCTTACCTAACAGCTTCCTCCCCCTCCCCCCATGATGTGCCAGAGCATCTGCTGTTTGTGCATCGCGGCCAGCAGGAGGTGAAGGAGTTACACTGGCACCCTCAGATCCCCGGCCTGCTGGTGTCCACGGCTCACAGCGGCTTCAATATCTTTAAGACCATCAGCTGCTGAGGTGTGTGGGGGTGAAGGGGTGAGGGGGAGAGAGGGGAGGGGTGTGGGTGTGTGTGTGAGAGGGGTTAGAGAGGGAGGGACAGGAAGGGGGAAGTAGTGAAGAAGGAAGGAAAGAGAGAGTGAAAAATGAAGGTGTGTGTGTTTGTGGGTGTGTGTGTGTGTGTGTGTGTGAGAGAGAGAGAGAGAGAGAGAGAGAGAGAGAGAGAGAGAGAGAGAGAGAGAGAGAGAAGTAATTGTGTATGTGTGTCTGATTCGTGTCTCTGTCAAGGACACTGGTGTGTAATGTAGTGGGTTTTCCTTGTTTCCTCCTTTGAATATTGGTGTAATATTTGGTGTGTTGCAGTCTTTTGGCACTCTTCCCTGTGGTAGTGATGTCACCACCAGACTGTGAATTTTATCAGCCAGTTGTTCTGTGCATTCCTTCAATATCCAGTTTGACACTCCATCTGGACCAGTTGCTTTATTTACATCAAGTTGTTCCTTCATCTTAAGTATTTCCTCATAACTGACTGGGACTGTACTTAGTATATTCCTCACCAACTCATCCCTTCCAGCATCAAAGCCCTTCCACAGTAAATACCGATCTGAAACTACTGTTCCCCGCCTCCGCCACGTCCTGTGCGTCCTCCCAGACTCTTCCTTCAACTTTCAGTCTGGATACACCCTCCTTCTTCTTCATCTTCTAGTAATATGTCTAAAGAACAGTTTGGCTTTATTTGTACGCTTATCTGTTGCATCTCTTTCGTAGTTTGTTCTCTCCGTTCTCGTCGTCTCGACGTACTTGTCTCTGGCGTCGGTGCATTCCTCCCGTCTGCTCTCAGTCTTCCTCCTCCTCCGTCTGTTGCAAGCATTTCACTCACAATTTGTAGCCTCTTTGCATTTTGTATTGAACCATTGTTTACCCTTTCTACATCCTGCTCCTCCTCCGGGCACAGATTTCTCCGCACCGCAGCCGCGCGTCCTCGTCAACTCGTGCAGCTCTTCCCGAACGCCTCCCGCGTCTTGGGAGTCTTTCTGGTCCGCGGCAGCAGAGTGCTTTCTTAATCTTTCCAGGTGGGCTTTAGTATATTTAAATCTTTTCACCTTATAATTTTGATCAATGATTACATGTCCATTATTCAAATGAAATTGCATGAACACCTGATCACTTTTACGTGGAGGGCTATCACAGTGTATAGTTTGAATAATTTCCATGTCCTTGGCAAACACTAAATGAAGTGTTGGTGGTTTATCTCCTCCACTAAATCTGGCATCACAATCAACCCACTGAGTCATCAAGTTCTCCACCGCCCAGTTAACAGTGTGTTACTCCATGAGCTGTCACTTCCACTAGTTGTCAATGTCTCACAATTTAAAATCACCACCAGTGTGTGTGTGTGTGTGTGTGTGTGTGTGTGTGAGACATGAATGAATGTGGAGATTTAAAAAGAAATTATTTGAAAGCACTCATGATATCTCCCAGCCCCCCCTCCTCACCTCCTCTCTCTCTCTCTCTCTCTCTCTCTCTCTCTCTCTCTCTCTCTCTCTGCTAGAACCTTTTAAAATGTCTGTGAACCTAACTTGACCTGACCTGACCCCTCCCTACAACCAAGGCAGAGGAGGAGGTGAAGAAGGCACCGCTGACCCCTGACCTGGAAAGCAAGGTCACCAAGATTAAGGTGTCCAGTGGGTATGTTGTTGTTGTTGTTGTTGGTGGTGGTGGTGTTGTTGTTGTTGTTGTTGTTGTTATTATTGTTGTTGGTGGTGGTGGTGGTGGCGGCATTGTTGTTGTTAAGTTAGGGTCTCTCTCTCTCTCTCTCTCTCTCTCTCTCTCTCTCTCTCTCTCTCTCTCTCTCTCTCTCTCTCTCTCTCTCTCTCTCTCATTTTTATTGTTTTAAACTTTTTGTTTTGTTTCTTTTCATCTTTTTCTTCCTTCCTTCCTTCTTTTCATCTTTTTCTTCCTTCTTTTCTTCTTCATCTTATTATTATGACTATCATTATTATTATTATTATTATTATTATTATTATTATTATTATTATTGTCAAATTTTTATTTCTTTTATTTACTTCTACATTCATAATTTCATACTACTACTACTACTACTACTACTACTACTACTACTACTACTACTACTACTACTACTACTACTACTACTACTACTGCTTGACAGAACCTCCTCCTCATCCTACTACTACTACTGCTGCTACTGCTATTACTACTGCTGCTGCTACTACTACTACTATTATTATACTAGTACTACTACTACTACTGCTTGACATAACTTCCTCCTGCTACTACTACCACCACCACCACCACCACCACCACCACCACCAACACACCACCACCACTCACCCCCTCTCCGTTTCCCCAACAGGAAGCAGCCCACACTACTACTACCATCACCATCACCACCAGGGCAGCCCCGTCCCTGAGCCAAATGTCCCCCTGGCTGGTGGCTAACCCTCCTCCCCCCCACGACCAGGAGGGCCGTGATTGGCCCTCCTGGAGGAAAGGTTTATGGTAGTTTTTTTGAGGTTTTTGACTGGTTGAGAGTATTAGTGTGTGTGTGTGTGTGCAACACACACACACACACACACACACACACACACTTGAGCAACAGACAAACAAACAAACAAACACAAACAAGAACATTCCAGTAAATCATTCATCTCATTATGAAAATAGTGTCATTATTATTATTATTATTATTATTATTATTATTGGTTTTATTGTACTTAAGTAACTTAGCTCATTATTTTTATAGATTTTTTACTGACTGTGTGTGTGTGTGAGAGAGAGAGAGAGAGAGAGAGACTGACTAACCAAATATAAACATTCTTTGCGCACACACACACACACACACACACTAGAAAGGATCCAAAGAGCTGCAGCCAAACTGGTGCCAAGCTTGAGAGATTAAACCTATGAAGAAAGATTAAGGAGACTGAAGCTTGCATCATTACCAGAGAGAAGAGAAAGAGGGGAGCTGATTGCTATATACAGAGCTTTAAAGGGTAGGGATCAAGTTGACAAAGAAGACTTATTTGTGTGGGACTCAACACATACAAGAGCACATGGAGTGAAATTGAGGAAAACACCAAGTAGAAGAGATGTCAAGAAATATGGTTTCCCAAACACAAGCACAGAAATATGGAACAACTTAGATGAAACACTGGTACAAGCAACTAATATTCATGGATTTAAAGTTAAGCTGGATGCTTATAGGTATGGTGACACACACACACACACACACACACACACACTGGATGCTTATAGATATGGTGACAGGACAGCACGAGCACAGCTCTTTTCCTGTAAAACACAACTAGGTAAACACACACACACATCTTTTCCAATTCTTTCTTTATTATTATTTTAAAGAGTCTCTCTCTCTCTCTCTCTCTCTCTCTCTCTCTCTCTCTCTCTCTGCCAAAATGTATGTGCAATATATTGTTTTATCTTTTGTGTATGTGTCTATCTGTCTATGAATTTTTTACTTATTTATTCTTTTCTTCCTTTATTTTTGTGTTCTTTATTACCTTTTATTTTCATTCATGTATTTTTTTTTTACTTATTTTCATTTATCTATTTATTTCCTTCCTCTTTCATTTATTTATTTTTTATCTATTTATTCGTTTTCATTCCTCCTTATTTACTTTTTTCACTTCATTGTTTTTTTTCTTCTCCATTCCTTGTTATTTCCTTCAATTATCAACATTTCATCATTATTATTTGTTGTTTACATGTTTTCTCTCATTCCTCATTGTTTTATTTCTTTTGTTCTTCATTTATACACATTTGGATTATTATTATTATTTTTATTATTATTATTATTTTATTCTGCATTTCCTTGTTCTTGTTTATCTATTTTATTTATATTCACATTTAGGTCATTATTAATTTTTATTCTTTTGCATTTCCTTGTTCTTCCTGTTTATCCATTATATATCAGTTCCTCCATCATTATTCCTTCATTTCTTGTAGATTTATTAATTTTTCCTTTATTTTTCTATATCTTCCCCATTTTCTTTGTATTTTTTTTTTAAGTCCTTCCTCTATTTTGTTCATTTTCTTGCTTCCTTCCCGTGTTCCCACCTGCGGGTTTGTCAGAAGGTACTCGCCAAGGAGAGAACAACAAAACAACAACAATAATAATAATAATAATAATAATAATAATAATAATAATAATAATAATAATAATAATGATATGTAGCAATTTTTATTATTATCTTTTTGGTGGTTATTGTTGTTGTTGTATGTGTGTATGTATGGTTTGAAATGGTTTTATTTGGATTCTCTCTCTCTCTCCATGCATTTGTTATCTTTTTTATTCTCTCTCTTTCTCTCTGTCCTACACACACACACACACACACTGTATCTTGTACAGCGTATATTTTCATAATTGGATGCATTTTATATATAACAGCGAGTTATAGTGGAGTTGTAAGTTACTGGTGGTGTTATTGTTGCTATTCTTCTTCTAAGCCAAATTGTTGATGAAGAAGAAGAGTGATGGGTTTACTTTTCGATAATTTTAATAACAATTTTCCAGTTTATATTTGAAGAAAATGGATGTTGTAATATATTAAAAGAGTGAAGAAATGAAGTGTTTTATTATTATTAATAGTAGTAGTAGTAGTGATGGTAGTAGTAGTAGTAGTACACAAGAACACAAGGGTTGGAGGAGGAAGCCATCAGGCCTACACGTGGCAGTCCCTGTACAAAACACACCTGTCTGTTTCCACCTGTCAGCCCTGTCCAAACACTTGTCTAACAATTCAAAGCTCTATAATGACTCACTCTGCACTAACAACCTGACCACTGAGTCTATTCCAGTCATCCACTGCTGTGTTTGTCATGTGAGGATTAATACTGGCCATTTTGTACACACACACACACACACACACACACACACACACTAAGTACTGTTAACAACCTAACTCAGCATTCTAGCAACAAAAGTTTATTCCAACACTTGAGTACAAAGTAACAAAACACAAACACTAGTCACTCCAAGTCCCTCACACACCACCACCACAACCACAACACCTCATCCCCCACAGGTGTGTTTGGATGTGTCTGGCAACACCACTCTTGCTACACAAACACTGCCACAAACACCACACCTGTACTTCCTTACCACAGTGTGGGTGAGGATGTTTGTCAACATTACATTGCAGGATAAACCTTTTGGCCAGTCACCACACCAGACCCACAAGTCACCACTGGTATTGCCAGCTGGTTTGTGGCAGTAATGTTGTGGCCAGTCACCACACCACACCCACAAGTCACCACTGGTATTGCCAGCTGGTTTGTGGCAGTAATTTTGTGGCCAGTCACCACACCACACCCACAAGTCACCACTGGTATTGCCAGCTGGTTTGTGGCAGTAATGTTGTGGCCAGTCACCACACCACACCCACAAGTCACCACTGGTATTGCCAGCTGGTTTGTGGCAGTAATGTGGCCAGTCACCACACGACACCCACAAGTCACCACTGGTATTGCCAGGGCAAATCTTTTCCCACACTGCAGGCCTGGGAACTTTCTCTCCCTGTTTTCTGCATTTTCTTGTTTCATTGTTTGGTGAGTGCAATGGGCCCCAAGCCTGGGGTCTAAAGTTACACCCTAAGCAGTGTTAGCAGTGTATCTGAGGGCTCTCTTCAGGACAGCAACTGTTCCCTTGACCGCAGCTGTTTGTACCTCGTGGGCACTTGGGGGACCAGGGATTGCCTCAGGGCAGCTCTCCGGGTTTTTCTTCATCAGCCCTGTCGCCGCCACCACCACTGGTGTTATACCGACGTCCGTCAGTGACCACGTTGTTCGTGGGTCATTTCTTAGGTCTTGATATTTTGTAATTTTTTTCCTTTCAGCTCTACTGAGGCCTTAGTCACTGGGGACTGCAACATCTATCATTTTGGCTGTTTTCTCTTCTTTGTTCCAGATAACAATATCAGGTTTTGTTCCCCCACCTTGTGTGTGTGTCTCCCTGCTGGAATGTCCTTGTTGTAGAAGACGGCCACTTTACTATCTCCCAGTGTGGGTGAGGGTGTGTCTGTCAAGACTGCCTTTATGGGTAAGTCTTTTCCCACACTTCAGGCACTGGAACTTTCTCTTCCCAGTGTGGGTGAGGATGTGTCTGTCAAGGGAACCCTTCCTGGTAAATCTTTTCCCACACTCCAGGCACTGGAACTTTCTCTCTCCAGTGTGGGTGAGGATGTGTCTGTCAAGGGAACCCTTCCTGGTAAATCTTTTCCCACACTCCAGGCACTGGAACTTTTTCTCCCCAGTGTGGGTGAGGATGTGTGTGTCAAGATGACCTTTCAGAGTAAATCTTTTCCCACACTCCAGGCACTGGAACTTTTTCTCCCCAGTGTGGGTGAGGATGTGTGTGTCAAGATGACCTTTCAGAGTAAATCTTTTCCCACACTCCAGGCACTGGAACTTTCTCTCCCCAGTGTGGGTGAGGATGTGTTTGTTAAGATCACCTTTATGGATAAATCTTTTCCCACACTCCAGGCACTGGAACTTTCTCTCCCCAGTGTGGGTGAGGGTGTGTTTGTTAAGATCACCTTTATGGATAAATCTTTTCCCACACTCCAGGCACTGGAACTTTCTCTCCCCAGTGTGGGTGAGGATGTGTGTGTCAAGATGACCTTTCCGAGTAAATCTTTTCCCACACTCCAGGCACTGGAACTTTCTCTCCCCAGTGTGGGTGAGAATGTGTCTGTCAAGGGAACCCTTCCTGGTAAATCTTTTCCCACACTCCAGGCACTGGAACTTTCTCTCCCCAGTGTGGGTGAGAATGTGTCTGTCAAGGGAATCCTTCATGGTAAATCTTTTCCCACACTCCAGGCACTGGAACTTTCTCTCCCCAGTGTGGGTGAGAATGTGTCTGTCAAGGGAACCCTTCCTGGTAAATCTTTTCCCACACTCCAGGGACTGGAAGATTCTCTCCCCAGTGTGGGTGAGGATGTGTGAGGCAAGATGACTCTTCTGGGCAAATGTCTTCCTGCAGTGGTCACACTTGTGGTTTTTTATTTTTATTTTTTTATGTAGGAAGGACACTGGCCAAGGGCAACAAAAATCCAATAAAAAATATGCCCACTGAAATGCCAGTCCCATAAAAGGGTCAAAGCAGTGGTCAAAAATTGATGAATAAGTGTCTTGAAACCTCCCTCTTGAAGGAATTCAAGTCATAGGAAGGTGGAAATACAGAAGCAGGCAGGGAGTTCCAGAGTTTACCAGAGAAAGGGATGAATGATTGAGAATACTGGTTAACTCTTGTGTTAGAGAGGTGGACAGAATAGGGGTGAGAGAAAGAAGAAAGTCTTGTGCAGCAAGGCCGCGGGAGGAGGGGAGGCATGCAGTTAGCAAGATCAGAAGAGCAGTTAACATGAAAATAGCAGTAGAAGACAGCTAGATATGCAACATTGTGGCGGTGAGAGAGAGGCTGAAGACCGTCAGTTAGAGGAGAGGAGTTGATTAGACGAAAAGCTTTTGATTCCACCCTGTCTAGAAGAGCAGTATGAGTGGAACCCCCCCAGACATGTGAAGCATACTCCATACATGGACGGAAAAGGCCCCTGTACAGAGTTAGCAGGAGGAGAGGAGGCATGCAGTTAGCAAGATCAGAAGAGCAGTTAGCATGAAAATAGCGGTAGAAGACAGCTAGATATGCAACACTGCGGCAGTGAGAGAGAGGCTGAAGAAAGTCACTGAGAGGAGAGGAGTTGATGAGACGAAAAGCTTTTGATTCCACCCTGTCTAGAAGAGCAACTGCTCCCATCTGTTCATACTGCTGCTACTGCTGCTGCCTGGCATCACATCCTCCATTGCAACACTGTTCTTGGTAGTGGTCAGTTCTGCAGGAACACTGGGGCTGCACCGAGGATGCACAGAGGGAGTCCCGCCACTGGATGCCAATCTGGCACCTGTAACAGAGGAGGCTGTCACTACACAGGGAGTGAGGGGCTACCTGCCTCAGCCTCAGCCTAACACAGACTCCACAGACAAGATACACCTGGCACCTATAACAGAGGAGGCCATCACCACACAGGCAGAGAGGGGCTTCCTGCCTCAGTCTCAGCCTAACACACAGCCTCCACAGAGTAGGGCCACCACACAAAAGGAAAGGCCAACTAAACTTTTACCTGTTAGTAAAACTTCTACATGATGAAGCCAAGCTGGTCTCCATTCAAGTAAGGCTTTTGTTGGATGGAAAAGTTTTGAGGTACCAGAAACAGAAGTATCGGAAACAACATGGACATCTTGTGAACCTCTGGGAAGAATTCAGTAATGGCCAGCATTCTGCCAAGAACTTACAAAGGGCTGTCTCACATCATATTGCAGTTAATCCATAATTTTTTACTTTTGATTGCATGTATTTTAGAACTTTCTTTTCTTTTTGCTTAGTTTTACTTTTTAACTATTCATATTAGTTTTTTTTTATTTTTATTTGACTGCTTTTATACCATCTTTTTGTTGTATTTTACGTTGTATTTTGCTCATTCAGTTTCTGCCACGCTCTTATCATGGAAAAAAGTGATGATAGCAATTTCAACATGGGCCGAGATGGTATCTTATGGGCCGAATTGGTATTCTAACGGGCCGAGTTGCCGAAGGGCCGAGTTGCCGATGGGCCGAGATGCCGATGGGCCGAGTTTGCCTAGGACCACAACAAATGACTCTGATCGGGCCACCACAGCCATGCAAAGAGCAAGCCAATCAGTTTTCGTTGCCGGCCACTGACCTGAGGGGCTCTGGGGCAGAATGGACGGGAGGACTTGCCGGCCACATACCTGAGGGGCTCTGGGGTAGAATGGACAGGAGGACATGCCGGCCAATAACCTGATGGACTCTGGGGCAGAATGGATGGGAGGGCTTGCTGGTCGGGTCTTTTTGTCTCTCACCACTGATGTCCTGCTGGAAAACAAACAAATAAATAAAACAATGATAAACAAACAAATAACAAAAATAAAACAAAAAGGCAAAAAACATTAACTGATGTCCTGCATTGCTGCCACGATTGTGACAGCAAAATTTTGTCAAAAAAAACCTAACCTAAACTTAACCTGTCTTAACATAATATAAGCAAGCCTAACTTACTAACCTAACTAACCCTAACCAAACCTAACAAAATAACCAAACCTACCTTAACACAACTAACACCAAACAACCAGCACTAGTGTGGACATGGGATTCCAGGCTGGCTAGGCCTTGTCCGGAAGGTCTGTATTGCCAGTTGTGTATTTTCCTTGCACTGTTAACAGGTCAGGCAAGGAATCTACTCTCTCTCTCTCTCTAGACCTGCCAGACGCGGCCTAGCCAGCCGGGGACCTCACATCAACTGTAGTGCCACACAGCCTAACCTAACCCAGCGCAGCAGTGCACAAGATGTCTGCCTATTATTCCCCAGGCAACACTTCACCTGGCAGGTGGCCGCCACGCCTTGGGAATAAAAGAAATCAACAAACAAACAAACAAACCACAAGAGTGACGGTGACCACCACCTCAGTCACTCGCCTCCCGACATTGACTTGTTCCCCGCCCACCATTACCTGCACGCCCTGAGGTGAGGCCAGGGAGGTGCCGCCAGTCCGCCAGGGGGTAGGGCCAACTCAGCCCTTTTCCATCTCGGCCCATTATGAAAAGGCAACTCGGACCATCTTGTGGACCAACTCGGACCATTCTCATTTTCTGAAATACCAAGTCGGACCACCATGTTTGCCGACTCGGACCATCATAAACTGTGGGCAGTGTTGCCAACCTCTACAGACGTCTCCGCCCTACACACTTACTGAAATTACCCTACATTTGCCTCATTACCATACGACTCAGGATGAAAAAACAAATTGTCATAATACTGGCACAGCCGTAATTATTGACGATTTGATATTTAACTACACTTAAGAGCTCTACCCCATAATGAAGCCAAGAATGTCCCCAACCAAATTAGGTAAAAAAATTCCACTGTAAACTACATGTAAGCAATACACGAGCTAATTATCTCTTTAATCACGAATCAGTAACCGCTTCATTTGAGCGTGGGAAAAAAAATCTCCAGGCTGCACGTGGCTTCACGTATGAACGTGTATTATCACTACATTTGTTAGATTCAAACCATCATAAACTATCGCACAGAGGGGAGCAGGTCATTTCGGCCGTGAGCACTCTAGGCCGAGAGTCGTTTAGGCCGTGATCCCTTTACGCCGAGTCGTTTAGGCCGCGACTCTGTAGGCCGTGGGTCGTTTAGGCCGTAATAATGAGATCCTTTTTATAGTTTTTATAGTGCAGTCGATGCTGGAGGACTACTGTGGAGGCAAGAAGTGTGACGTGATTGCATGCTAATGAGTCTTGTTGATACTCTTGATAATGTATCGAGAGATCGATACCTCCATAAAATAAAGATAATAAATGGAAGAGACCTATATACAGTGGAAGAGACCTATATGCAGTGGAAACTATGTTCTGTAGCGTACTTACACACATATTAATCGTTTTTAGAGGTACTGCAGGAAGTGCACGAAACCCAGCCATTGAAAATACCTGGTTTCACAGCTGCCATTAATCAGCTCAAGATACACCATTATCACATTTCCTGTTCTGCCACCTCTCACACCTGTGTCGCACAGCAAACCTTGCCGTGTCCGTACAAGTGCAATTACAATTACGAAACACTGTCTCAATTACTTAATTCAAAATATTACTAAATTCAAAACATATAATTTCGAAAGTCTCAAAACACTGTCTTACTTACTTAGTTGATGTGTTGAAGTCAAATTCTGCATATTCGTTATTCCCTCACACCTCATCGCTCAGGATGCCTACCAAATTTCCTCGTGTTGTTTGCTCTCGACGTGTACGATTCAACCAGCATGCTTTGCAGTGTGACCATGCTTTGCAGTAAGACCATTGTCAAGAATGGCAGCGCAGGGTTTGCAACACTGAGTTTAAGGATCACGGCCTAAATGACTCTCGACCTAAAGGGATCACGGCCTAAATGACTCTCGGCCTAAAGGGATCACGGCCTAACCAACTTGAACTCGAACAGAGAAGAGTGCTTCACACACTTGTTAGATTCAAACCATCATAAACTATCGTACAGAGAAGAGTGCTTCACACATTTGTGATTCTTGGTTCACTCACACGATGTCCAGGCCAGATATCACTTGTACACGGCAGAAGGCAGTCCGATCATGGACAAGTGTTTGGTGTGCAAAGACGTGGTGCGTCCTCGACAGGTGAGACTACAGGATTTAATTGTTAATTGAATTTATTGTAACTATATGTTGAACAGTTTTCTGTAATACTGATTATATCTAGTGTACACTAAAATATCGACATGAACCTCGGAATATGATTTTTTACAGGAGGCATTGTTGTGTGATGGATGTAAATCGTGGCAACACAGAACCTGTAAGACTGGGATTTCAAGGGAGGACTATAGAAGAGCTGTAAGGGAGGGTCTTGACGTGAATTGGAGCTGCACAACTTGCTCTTCTGTACAAGACATCGCTGTACATGACTGCCCTGAGGATCATCTACCTACTCCGACCCAGGCGTTAGTGGATGATATAAATTCTGAAACTTATCTAGACGAAAGACACCTTGGACAATGACACTTTGGACTGCTCTGAGGCTCATCCACCTATTATAACGTATGAAAAAATATGTGCATCTTCACAAAGGGGCAAGCAGAAACTTGTGGACAGTCTAGGATTTTCATACACATTTAAAAGAAAAACAAATGTTGGTGTTCATTGTCGCTGTGCAGTGCGTGATAAAAAGGTTACCTGTAACATGATAGTAAAGGAAGTGAACGGAGTGTTTATCAGAGGAGCCAATGAACATTCACACCCACCGGAAGCATGCCCTTTGACTACAAGCATGGTGTCAAAGTTAATTAAAGACAAAGCAATGGATGATGTATTTCGCCCAGCTTTAGAAATCGTGGAGGAAGTGCTTCTTGAACACGTTGATCCAACAAAGCCTACTGCTTCGCTACCTGCACCGGTGAATCTAGCTCACCAAGCAAAGAGGAAGCGGCGAGCTAACAGACCTGCTTAGTCCAGTGACCTAACTTTTTGTATTAGTGAGGAGCACATTCCACCTAACGTTCTTAAATCAGATATAAGTATAGTGGACAGACGCCACCTATTATTTGCAACACAAGAACAGCTTCAGTTACTTGCTAAAGCAAGAAACTGGTATGTTGATGGAACTTTTAAAGTAGTGAGGTGACCTTTTACCCAGCTTTTTAGTATTCACGCATTTATGAAGTGCGATGGTAACGTAAAACAAACGCCTCTGTTGTTTGTGTTAATGTCGGGTAAGAGATGTAAAGATTATAGGATAATTTTTAGTAAACTCAAAGAAATTTTAGATGGACAATTAAAAGTAAAAGAAGTTATCCTTGATTTTGAACAAAGTATTTGGCGTGCTATTCCAGAAGTTTTCCCACATGTAGTTATGGGTGGTTGTGCATTTCACTGGGGACAAGCAGTTTGGAGGAAGGCGCAAGTTCTTGGCCTCCAGTCTGCTTACACACATGATAGCAAAACCTACAAATTTGTAAGACAACTGCTTTCTCTGCTGTATGTACCTGATGATCACATAGAAGGACTTTTTATAAGATTCTATAGGAAAGCAGCTGGGTCACAACCACTCTTAGATCTTTTAGAGTACATAAACAGTACATGGATTACATCAGAAATGTGGCCTCCCAAAGTTTGGTGTGTATTTGATCGAAGTGTAAGAACTAACAATGACGTTGAAGGATGGCATTACAGACTTAATATTAAAGCACATAAAGGCCAACTGAACTTCTATACTTTAATAACCCTGCTACACACAGAGGCTAGACTTGTAATGCCTCATGTAAAGTTTATAAATGATGGAAAGGTGTTGCGTCACCAAAAAAATAAATATACAAAACAAAATGGACGACTAGTCATGCTTTGGGAGGAATTTTCTCTGGGCACTAAAACAGCAAAAAGCTTACAGAAAGTTGCCTCTCATCATATTGCTGTGAATATGTAATGACTTGATTTTTCATGAAATACTCTAGTTTTATTTTTTTAAATTGACTTTTGCATGTTTTTAGACTACAATTTTAATTGTATTTTACTGACTTTTGCATGCTGCCTCTCATCATATTGCTGTGAATATGTAATGACTTGATTTTTCATGAAATACTTGAGTTTTATTTTTAAACTGACATGCATGTTTTTTGAGCATAATTTTAATTGTATTTTACTGACTTTTGCATGTTTTTAGAGCATAATTTTAATTGTATTTTATCGTGAAATAAAAGTCAATTTTAAGCTGCTGAATTATCATTTAACTTTTAAACATGGTCCAAGTTGGTGGTCCGAGTTGGCATGTAGTGGTCCGAGTTGGTTATCGTGGTCTGAGTTAGCATAGACCAGGGCCGAGTTGGTGATGGTCCGAGTTGGGGGTGAAGCCCGCCAGGTGGCCACAGGTGACCCAGGCCAGCTCAAACACAGGCGCAATCTGCTGCCCACTCGGTGGGCCCTGACCACTGACCACAGCACCACGCGGACGCCGCCTCTGTTCCCTCCACCAGACACAGAGTAGACAGGTGACCAGGTGGCCACAGATGACCCAGGCCAGCTCAAACACAGGCGCAATCTGCTGCACACTCGGCGTGCCCTGACCACTGACCACAGCACCACGCGGACGCCGCCTCTGTTCCCTCCACCAGTGACGATAAACAGGGACTTTTGGCGCCAGTGATCTTGATCTTGATAATGTCGCTACAGGTGGCTCAGGATCACTCCCGGGCATTGATGTATATTATAGCTCCATGCTCCTCAGCCATGCCTTTGGATCGGCAACTCGTAGAGAAAAAAAAAAAAAAAAAAAAAAAAAACAAGCAGAAATTAATTGTCCCTGCATCTGACACGCCACATTCTCTCTAGAAACTCCTCCACAGCCTCAATCATCCTTTCATTGGTTTCTCCAAACAGTTCCAGCAGCACCACCATTCATTCCCTTTCTGTCTTCTCCACTCTTTCATTCATATTATGCCCTAACTCAGTCAGAATCACTTGCATCATCCAGCACCACAAACACAAAAAAGGGAGGCAGTGGCCTGTGGTCAGGGTGTTACTGTGCTGATAAACCACCACAGTGGCCAGGGTGTCAGCTAGTGGTGTGCTGCTAAACCACCACAGTGGCCAGGCTGTCAGCTAGTGGTGTGCTGCTAAACCACCACAGTGGCCAGGCTGTCAGCTAGTGGTGTGCTGCTAAACCACCACAGTGGCCAGGCTGTCAGTTAGTGGTGTGCTGCTAAACCACCACAGTGGCCAGGCTGTCAGCTAGTGGTGTGCTGCTAAACCACCACAGTGGCCAGGCTGTCAGTTAGTGGTGTGCTGCTAAACCACCACAGTAGCCAGGCTGTCAGCTAGTGGTGTGGTGCAAAACCACCACAGTGGCCAGGCTGTCAGCTAGTGGTGTGCTGCTAAACCACCACAGTGGCCAGGCTGTCAGTTAGTGGTGTGCTGCTAAACCACCACAGTGGCCAGACTGTCAGTTAGTGGTGTGCTGCTAAACCACCACAGTGGCCAGGCTGTCAGTTAGTGGTGTGCTGCTAAACCACCACAGTGGCCAGGTGGTCAGCTAGTGGTGTGCTGCTAAAGACATGCAGGGGTGAAAAATGCAACAAACTGGTGTCCGCAGACCAGACCAGGTCGTGGTCTGGCCTGGTCTCAGGTGTCGGCTAACAATGCCCACTCTGTCACCTGTGCCCTGTGCTAGTACTTCTTACTTAACTCATTATTTTTGTCACCAGGCACTGCACCACTCCTGTCACTGCCTCACCAAGAATCCAGCACAACACGCAAAGCTTTACAAACATTTCCCTTCAAAGAACTTTTGTGGAGAGAGAGAGAGAGAGAGAGAGAGAGAGAGAGAGAGAATAAATAAAATAAAAATAAATAAATATATAAATAAAGTAAAAAAAAAAAAAAATGCCTCTTTGCAAAGAGTAAGCCAATCAGTTTTTGTTGGTGGTAACTTGTGACAAAGAAGCAAGTGTTGACAGTAGTGGTGCAGCTCTCTGAGCAGCCAGTCACTGACCTGAGGGGCTCTGGAGCAGAATGGGCGGGAGGACTTGCTGGCCACTGACCTGAGGGTCTCTGGGGCAGAATGGATGGGGAATTTGCTGGTTGGGTCTTGCTCTCTCACCACTGCTGTCCTGCTGGAAAACAAACAAATAAAAGAATGACAAACAAATAAAATAACAAAAATAAAACAAAAAAAGAAAAAAACTGTTGTCATGCATTTCTGCCACAATTGACAGCGAAATTTTGTCAAAAAAAGAACCTAACCTAACCTAAACTTAACCTGACTTACCATAACATAGGCAAGCCTAACTTACTAACCTAACTAACCCTAACCAAACCTAACAAAATAACCAAACCTACCTTGACAACTAACACCAAAGAGCTGGCACTAGTGTGGACGTGGGGTCCCCGGCTGGCTAGGCCGAATCCGGTAGGTCAGAGTTCCCAGTTGTGTATTTTCTGTGCAGTGTTACCAGATCAGACGAGGATACTACTACTCTCTCTCGACCTGACGGAGGCGGCCTAGCCTAGCCGGGGACCGCACGTCGACACTAGTGCCACGCAACCTAACAACCTAGCGCAGCAGTGTATTCCCCAGGGAACACTTCACCAGGCAGGCAGCACCAGCAGACAGCCAGACGGCACCACCATGCCTTGGGGATAAAAGAAATCAACAAACAAACAAACAATCCACAACAAGAATGACGGTGACCACCACCTCAGTCACTCGCTCCTGACATTGACTTGTTCCCCGCCCACCATTACCTGCACGCCCTCAGGTGAGGCCAGGGAGGCACCGCCACTCCGCCAGGTGGCTACAGGTGACCCAGGCCAGCTCAAACACAGGCGCAATCTGCCGCAAACTCGGCGGGCCCTGACCACTGACCACAGCACCACGGGGACGCCGCCTCTGTTCCCTCCACCAGACACAGAGTAGACAGGTGACCAGGTGGCCACAGGTGACCCAGGCCAGCTCAAACATAGGCGCAATCTGCCGCACACTCGGCGGGCCGTGACCACTGACCACAGCACCACGCGGACGCCGCCTCTGATCCCTCCACCAGTGACCATAAACAGGGACTTTTGGCGCCAGTGATCTTGATCTTGATAATGTCACTACAGGACCGGGCTCGGGATCACTCCCGGGCATTGATGTATATTATAGCTCCATGCTCCTCAGCCATGCCTTTGGATCGGCAACTCGTAGAAAAAAAAAAACATAAAAAACAAACAGAAATTAATTGTCCCTGCATCTGACACGCCACATTCTCTCTAGAAACTCCTCCACAGCCTCAATCATCCTTTCATTGGTTTCTCCAGACAGTCTCAGCAGCACCACCATTCACTCCCTTTCTGTCTTCTCCACTCTTTCATTCATATTACGCCCTAACTCAGTCAGAATCACTTGCATCATCCAGCACCACAAACACCGTCCCATCCTCTCCCGTGTCACACATCTGGCACACTTTGCTGCGGGACTCAGACCATCTGTAATTCCTTGCATTCACATCCATACACTGTGGCCTCGCTGGGAAGAGATCACCATCCAGGCTTCCCTCATACCACCTTTCATACATCGGGGCCTCTTTCTCCTTGTACCATTCCACGGAGCTCTTTCCTTCCATCTTGTTCTTCCATTAATTCAGTCCCACACATTTCACTTCTGTCTACAGTACCTCGGTGCACTCAGTGCCATCCTTGCTACTCTATTCTGCCCCACTTCTAACTTATCAATTTCACTTTTGTTCCAAGCAATCACACTCATACCATACATTATACTCGGCACAGCCACACTCTTCCACACTTCCCTCACCATGTTACACTTACTCGCTCATCCTTCCTGCGCTTACCAGTCGACCTCCTCTTTCCATTCTTTGCCTTTTCACACCCGTTCGGACTCACCCACATTCCTAAACACTTGTATACTTGTGCCTGTTTCAACTATCAATCACATCTTCCACTCCATTCTTGTATATCTCGTAAGGTACCTCGTCTGGTTCTGCTGCCTTCCCATTTCTTCTGTCTTTCCAGACATTTCTCCACCGCCTCCCTGCTGATTCTGTCATTCATCTCATCTGGGCCATCCCTCCACCGTTGAAAATACACACTCAATCCTTCACTGAACGGAAAGACTAATATATATTTTAAGCCATACAATTAACGTCTTATATTTAGGTATTAAGAATTAAGTATAATTTAAAGAAATATTAGAAGTGTAGTAATGGTTCCAAAAATAATTTCATGGGGTGGCCTCTGGCAATCTTATTACATACCGACTGAAAACGCTTGTGAATTAATATCGTATGCGTAAAAAAATAATAAATAATAATAATAATAAATCTCTTCAGGTGCAGAATATTTTACTAGAAAACACGATTCCTCATTTTATAAATACTGACGTTGGCTGGTTTGGAGTTCGAGAATAACAACACCTCCTCATTCAAACAATAAGCTATTGAAAGCCATTTAACCCTTTAATGAAGACGCGAAAAAATAATGAATAAATGAAAGGAGGAAGAAAAAAGAAAAGGGAAGAAGCAGAAGGAACTGTAGAAAGGAGAAACGAACAATAAAGGAGAGAAGACGAAGGAAATGTATAAAGGAAGGGAGAAGGAAGAATAAAGTAGTGTAGGAAGAAGGGAAGGAATAAACGAGGAGAAATGTTTAAAATTATCATAAACATTTATAAAAAAAAGAAAGAATTAAGTCCATCATCCTCTTTTTCACCACTATTCTGTCCACCTCCCTAATGCAAAACTTCACCAGTATTCTCAATCTTTCACCACTATTCTGTCCACTCCCTAATGCGAGTTAACCAGTATTCTCAATCTTTCACCACTATTCTGTCCACCTCCCTAATGCAAGAATTAATCAGTATTTTCAATCTTTCACCACTATTCTGTCCACTCACTAATGCAAGAATTAACCAGTATTTTCAATCTTTCACCACTATTCTGTCCACTCCCTAATGCAAGAGTTAACCAGTATTCTCAATCTTTCACCACTATTCTGTTCATCTCCGTAATGCAAGAGTTAATCAGTATTCTCAATCTTTCACCACTATTCTGTCCACCTCCCTAATGCAAGAAATTAACCAGTATTTTCAATCTTTCACCACTATTCTGTCCACTCCCTAATGCAAGAGTTAACCAGTATTCTCAATCTTTCACCATTATTCTGTCCACCTCCCTAATGCAAGAATTAACCAGTATTTTCAATCTTTCACCACTATTCTGTCCACTCCCTAATGCAAGAGTTAACCAGTATTCTCAATCTTTCACCATTATTCTGTCCACCTCCCTAATGCAAGTATTAACCAGTATTCTCAGTCTTTTGTGTTGGTATTCACACTATTCAGGAGTGCTGGCAGAAGCACCTGCTGGAGCTTCCACCTCCCACAACACTCCGCCACTAGAGCACCCCTCCTGACCTGCAGGATGCTCCGGGCTTGGTTGGATTTTGTCATCTAACACAACCACTGGACTGCAGACTAATTATGTATTTTGCATTGCAGAGGACTGGCATAGGGTGATGCTCAGTGATGATCATCATTCCAGTGTGGCGCCAACCAAATTCATTAGCTTCCTCGTCCATCAAACATCAGCCCCTTAGACACCTGCTACAATACAAAATACAAAATACTGAATACAAGTAGTCTCCTAATCTAGCCCTTTCATACCTATTTGCTCTGTGCCACTTGTGTCTGCTTTTTTTTCTGCAGTTACTATAGAAAGAAGGAGGAAGGAACAATAAAAGAGGGAAGACAAAGGAAATGTAGAAAGAAGGAGGAAGAAAGGATATGATAGGATAAGAAAAAAATCTAAAATTTTCATAAGCATTTATATGAAAGAAAGAGTTTATAAGAATTAACCCCATACT
Organism: Scylla paramamosain; assembly: GCF_035594125.1. NCBI lineage: Eukaryota > Metazoa > Arthropoda > Malacostraca > Decapoda > Portunidae > Scylla > Scylla paramamosain. Next base: position 3,400,873 of record NW_026973668.1, read on the forward strand.
ACCTCACCCCAGCATCCTACCCTGTCTCGCCTCACCCCATCACCCCAATATAATGTTCAGACGTGGCTTCAGAATAAGAGGTGTCTCATAGTGGCTATTTAAGGGAAAGTTGTCAAATAGTAAAACCTCAATTTTGAAAGGAGCAGAAAATACTCAACCTAACATATCAAATTGATTTCATTCAAGTAATAACAAATAACAAAGAAATTCATTTGTTATTTTCATCATTATCATAACATATTTAGTATTATACTTAGTTTTATTTTTGCTTATATTTTCTTGTGTTTTATTTGTATTTTAAGCCTATTCACCATCTACGTATTAGTTCTACTGGTGGAAAAAGTAAAATTTTGGCATTTCAAAGGGAGTGACAGCCTGACTACTGAGTCTATTCCAGTCACCCACCACTCTGTCTGGGAACCAATTCCAATTCCCGTCTCTGTTAAAACTAACTTTATCAAGCTTGGGGGCAGATCCAGCCAACACTTTGTGAGGCTTTCATTAAACTTTAGATACTCCTTGCTGCTCCTCTTTGCTCAGAGGTTGTCAGTACAATTTGGTAAGACTTTTTCACTCCCACCACTATTCTGTCCACCTCCCTAATGCAAGAATTAACCAGTATTCTCAATCTTTTACCACTATTCTGTCCATCCCTATTACAAGAGTTAACCAGTATTCTCAATCATTCACCACTATTCTGTCCACCTCCCTAATGCAAGAGTTAACCAGTATTCTCAATCTTTCACTACTATTCTGTCCACCTCCCTAATGTGAGAGTTAACCAGTATTATCAGTCTTTCACCACTATTCTGTCCACTTCCCCAATGCAATTCTCTATCTTTCACTACTATTCTGTCCACCTCCCTAATGCAAAAGTTAACCAGTATTCTCAATCTTCCACCACTATTCTGTCCCCCTCTCCAATGCAAGAGTTAACCAATATTCTCAGTCTTTCATCCCCTTCACTGGCACACTCTTGAACTCCCCTGCTTGTTGCTGTGTTTTCCCCTGCCTTTGACTTGAACTCTTTCAGGAGGGAGGCTTCAACACTCTTATCCAGCTTTGCATAGCAAGAGATGCAATATTAAGTATACTCTCTCTCCACATTTGTCTTACCTCTCACACCTTCCTCTCTCCCTCTCCCTCTCCCCTGCACTCTCACTCCCTCTGCCTGTTGTGGTGAAAAGTGATGAAGGCAGCAGACCATCACAACACTAAGGCCATTGACCAAAGACCACCAGTTTTCTTTGCCTCCCAGGATCATTAACCTGTCAACCCTTTCACAGCAACAGTCAACAATTGTCAGCACTTAAAGCAATGTGTGAAATCTCTGCATTATTCACAGGAAAGAAAGGATGAACTGGAAGAGATGCTGCACTTACTAGCCTGTGTAATGTTGAGGGCTGACCAGCAGGCCTACACATGGCAGTCCCTGTACAAAACATGCCTGTTCATGTACTGATCTAGAAGTAGTAGTAGTAGTAGCAGTAGCAGTAGCAGTAGCAGTAGTAGTAGTAGTAGTAATATACAAGAACACAAGGGTTGGTGCAGGAAGCCATCAGGCCTACACGTGGCAGTCCCTGTACAAAACACACCTGTCTGTTTCCACCTGTCATCCCTGTCCAAACACTTGTCTAATATTTCAAAGCTCTGAAATTATTCACTCTGCACTTGGGGGACCAGGGATTGCCTCAGGGCAGCTCTCCGGGTTCTTCTTCATCAGCCCTGTCGCCACTACCACCACTGGTGTTATACCGACGTCCGTCAGTGACCACGTTGTTCATGGGTCATTTCTTAGGTCTTGATATTTTGTAATTTTTTTCCTTTCAGCTCTACTGAGGCCACAGTCACTGGGGACTGCAACATCTATCATTTTGGCTGTTTTCTCTTCTTTGTTCCAGATAACAATATCAGGTTTTGTTGCCCCACCTTGTGTGTGTGTCTCCCTGCTGGAATGTCCTTGTTGTAGAAGATGGTGACTCTGTTGTTTGAGACAACTGGTGCTGGTTCATGTTCCCAGATGTTTTTCTTTGCCTCTATGTCTAGTTCTCTGCACATTTTCCAGTTCAGGTATCTGCAGACTTTGTTGTGGCGGATCGTGTAATGACTGTCTGCCAAGAGAGTCTGGCAGCCTGAGACCAGATGGGTCACTTCTTTGACTGCTGCATGGCAGAATCTGCATCTGTCATTCTGTGAGATCCCTGCCATTTTTCTGAAGCCATTGGGTGGAAGGCCTTAATCTTGTATCCTTACTATAATTCTCTCCATCAAAACCCAGCTCCCCATTCTTGAGCCACTATAGTGACCCTTCTTTATTTATCTAATCTTCTTCCAGCTCTTCCTGGAATTTCCTGGCTCTTCGGTGTTGCTTTTGTCTCTCAGATCTGAGATTCTGTTCTCTTTTGCTATTTTCTCTTGAGTTCTCCTTGCTAATTTGGTTGCTGGTGTTATTTGATCACCTCCTTTTTTGCCAAGAGGTCTCCTCCAAAGTTTTCTACCAGTTTTGTAATGGATGTGTGTTGGGACAGGTCCTCACTGTGGTGGTGTGCTGCCTTTTTCATGGTGTCCTCCTCAGAGCTCCCCAGGTACTGCCCCATACTTAAAATGAATGCCCTATATGCCTGGTTGATCTCCATCAGGCCCAGTCCTCCTTCTCTCCAGGGTAGGTACATCCTGTCCATGCACTGGTACCTTTAAGTGACTTTGTGTAGGGTGAGCATCTTCCTGGTCTTGATATCTAACTTGTCTGGCTCTCCTTGTGGCCAGTCCACTATTCCAGCCCCACAAGTCACCACTGGTATTGCCAGCTGGTTTATGGCAGTGATCTTGTTTTTTGGTGTTAGTTCTGACCTGCAGATCTTTTTCAGGTGGTTAAGGTATTCTTTGTTGATCCTCTCTCTCACTTTTTGTGTTCTAGAGTGGCATTGTTTTCTATTCCCAAATATTTGTATGTGGAGTTTACAGCAAGGTGTTCAGTGCAGTCCTGTTCACCAATGTACATGTTTTCTGCTGCTACCTTCTTGCCAGCCCTGATGGTGCATTTGGAGCATTTATCCAGATCAAACTCCATACTATGTCCCTGGAGAACTGATGTACTGCTCTGACGAGTTCACTGAGTTTTTGGTCTGATTCTGCATAGATCTTCAGGTCATCCATGAAGATGACCTGAAGATGAGCCTAGCTGTTTTTTTGGCCTCTGCTTTTGTTTAAATTATAGCCAATGTCATATTTCTTCAATATTTTACTAAGTGGTTCTACAGTGATGCAGAACAAGAGTGGTGGGAGGCTGTCTCCCTGGAATATTCCTGTCTGTATTTTCACAAGTGGGATTACTGTTTGTCCCCCTGTGTGGCTCAGGGTGATGGTATTTTTCCACCTGGTCTTTTGGACCTTGCGGAGGTCCAGGCACCGCATTATCCATGAGTGGAGCACACTGTCAAATGCCTTTTTTTGCAGTTGATCCATGCCATGCCTAGGTTTCTCCTTCTCTTCTTGCAGTCCTGTAAGATTGTTTTGTTGATTAATAATTGGTCTTTAGTGCTTGATTTATTCCTTATACAGATCTTCCATTCTTTTCCAGGTAGTTCCCACTGTCTAGATGTTCATATGTTGCATCTGCTATGACCCCTGTCAGCCACTTGTATGTTGTTGATGGGCAGCAGACGGGTCTGTATTTGTTTGGCAATTGAGTCTGGCCGGTCTTTGGGAGCAGGTTGGTACTTCCAGTGGTTAGCCATTGTGGGGAGTCCTCTTCTCCTTTTTGTGATCTGGTAAAAAGCCAGTGCATAGTGATGGTGCAGTGATGTGATCTTTTTTAGCCAAAAGTTTGGGATCTTGTCTATGCCTGGGGCCTTAAAGTTGCTGTATAGACTAATTTTCTTTCTCAGACCTTTCTGTGTCAATTCAACAGCTGGTATTTGTTGTTTGTTTCTGTTTTTCTCTATGATGGTTTCTATCCCTGGGGCTTCCTGGTGTTGTCTGGGGTTTTCAAACAATGGCCTCTGGAATCCTTCAACTGCCTCTTCCTCAGGTGGGTCTCTGACTTCTGTTGAGATGTTTGTCATGTATCAAGGGGAGAGGGAGAGAGAAAAAGAGATGATAGTAAGAGTGACAAAAGAGTTCCTGGTACAGGCGTGCAAAAAACAGACCATTTTAGTTCTGTAGCTTTGTTCTCTGTGCTGTGCTCTGCAGGTAGTGGGAGGACCAGAGCAGAACAATGAAGGGAGGGAGGACCTATGAAGTGATAGAACTTGAACTTTTTTAGCCTATCTATCTCCTGCTCCACTATCTCCCTAGTTATGGAAATATCTGTCAGCTTCTCATACTCATCTGCTCTAAACACCTGTTCACTATCTGGCATATCCTGCATGTTTTCCTGGGTGAAAATAGTTAAAAAATAATCATTCAGAAGTTTACTAATCTCCTCCCCAGAACTAACCAGCTCCCCATCTGCTGCCTTTAATGGACCTACAGTATCCTTATTTTTCGTCCTAGCATTGCAGTCCTCTTCATTTGTTACTTTCCTTATAATCGTAGCATCATCAGCAAAAAGGTTCATGTAACTTTCTTCACCTTCTGTCATATCATTTACATAAACTGTGAACATAATAGGTGCCAGTACTGAACCTTGAGTGACTCCACTTATTACTGTTCTCCAATTCGACTTGGTGCCTTTAATTTCTGTCCTCATTTCTCTGTTTGTCAAAAAGTCAGTCATCCACTTTAACAGTGATCGACTGGGTCCTCCAATTTTTTCCAATTTCCATATTAGTCTTCTGTGCGGAACTTTATCAAATGCTTTTCTCAGATCTAAGTATATGCAGTTGGTCCATCCATCTCTCTCTTGCACTATATCTATTACTCTTGAGTAGAAACTTATCAAATTCGTAACACAAGATCTTCCTTTTTTGAAGCCAAACTGTTTCTCTGTTATCACCTTGTTGTCTTCTAGGTATTTCACCCATCTGTTCTTGATAATCTTTTGACAAATCTTCACCACCACACCTGTGAGCGATACATGTCTGTAATTTAATGGATTTTCTTTACTTCCAGTCTTGTGGATTGGGGTAATATCCACCCGTTTCCAATCTATTGGTGCTCTACCTTTTACCAGGGTCGTGCTAATTATATTGTGCAGTGCTGAGACTGACTGTGAGCTACACTCTTTTAAAATCCAACTTGAGACACCATCAGGACCCATTGCTTTCCTTACATCCAGGTCTTCCAACATATTCTTTACTTTTTCTACTGATGTTTTAATCTCCTTTAGGTCGGTCCCTTTTCCTAACGCTGTCCTCTCACCTCTGAAATAATTTTCCATACTAAACACAGAGTGGAAGTATCTGTTAAACACTTCAGCTACTTTTTCTGGGTCATCCACTGTCTCTTCTCCAGTTTTTACTGTGCTTATTTCACCTTATCTCTTTAATTTTCCATTGATGAATTTATAAAATAATTTTGGTTGGTCTTTATGTTTCTCCACAACATTCTTTTCAAAAATTTTCTGCTAATCTATGAGTTTTGACATATTCGTTCCTCTTCCTTATATAATTGTTCCACAGGTCCAGTCTCTTGTTTTTCTTCCACTTGTTCCATGCTTTTTCTCTCTCCAATCTAGCTGTTGCACATCTCCTGTTGTACCAATCCTTTTTGAAAAGGTTCTCTGTTGATCTTTTGGATACCCATTTCTCTACTCCCTTATCATAAATGTCCAGGAAAGCTGTCCACTTTTCCTCTATGTCCTCCTTTTGAATAACTATGTTCCAATTCACTTCACTGAAATACTTCCTAAGTTGTCCAAAGTTAGTCTTGTTGTAGTTTAACCATTCTCTTCTGTGGTCCTCTTTCCTTATACTGAGGTTATTATCCATAACTGTGAACTGAATCAGCACATGATCACTTTTTCCTATTGGGTTTATGCATTTAAGGTCTTCTACTATTTCTTGTTCCTTGGTGAAAATTAGATTGAGCCTTGAAGGTGCTTCATTTCTCCTAAATCTTGTCATCTGTTACCCATTGTGTCAGGAAATTTTCAACAGCCAGGTCTAATAGCTTGTTTTCCCATGATGACTCACTGCCTTCTGTAGTCCAGTTCTCCCAATATACCTCTTTACAGCTGAAGTTCCCCATCAGGAGTATATCGTCATTTTCCTCGAGCAGCTCCGCCAAACATGTCCTTGTGTCCTCAGGTATTTTCTTATATTCATCCTCTCTCCAAGAGTTGGAATAGGGGGGAACCTAAATCACCACAACGTTACGGTATCTTCCCATATTCTGTCTTAAGCTTATTCTCAATACTTCTGCCTCCTCCAGCCCATATGTGACAGATTCCACTAATAAATCCTTCCTAACTAGAAGCATCGCACCTCCCCGTTTATTCTTTCTATTCCTCATCCACAGGATGAATTTTCCTTCACCAATATTTAATATATCCCCTACACTTGCCAATTTAGTTTCAACAGTTCCCATGATGTCCGGTTTCTCCTCTTTTAAATAATCTTCTAGTTCCAACACTGCTGCCATTAGTCCATTTATGTTCGTGTATGCTACTTTTAGTCTTCCCCTTCCGCATTTACTTCCCTTCTGTACCACTTTCTCAACCTCACGTCCATCACCCTCCAAAAGAACTTTTTTTTCTTTTTTCTCCACCTCTGATAGTTTTCGTTTTTTTTTTTTTCATTTGCTCCTTTCTTAGTTAATTTCTAGTATATCTCTCTTCTCTGGTTCTATTTTTTTTTTTTTCATCCACACTTGTTTGTATTCTTCCAACTTGGCCAGTTTCCGGGATTTACTCGGTGTTTCTTCAGCTGCCACTTGTGACCTAAACCTTATTTTCATAGGACTGTCCACCCTCAACATATCTAATCAATCTTTTAATTTCTTCGCTTGATCGAGTCATGCTTTGTCCGACCGCCGTTTACCCGCGCTTGGTGACCAAGCAGCTGATAGCAGGCGGCCAGGACAACCCCTTTGGAGGGGACGACAGGGTAGCGGGCTAAAGCCAGCACTACTCACACCTACCGTCTTCAACGGCACAGGTGATGCGAAACCTACCTGCCGAAGTCGCCCCCGACAGGATTCCGGTGTACCAGTCTGTATTTCCCCCCGTCTGAGATTCCCTCAGGGGGAAATCTGGCCCAGGATAAATCTCCCCCAGGGGAAAATTTGACCCAGGATAGTATTCTCCCCTCCTGGCCAATATTCCCCCTGCCCCCATACACATACACAACCACCAGATCTTCAATAATAAGGGAGGATCCAGGAAGCATGAAGTGAACGTTTACAACTATGGCCGTAACTAGTTAACGCACCGCATTACAGAAAATTAACTCCATAATAACGAAGCAAACTGGCAAATCACTTAAGCCTTACAATATAGTGATTCGATCATAACGAGACAGGGACTTCAGCATTACGAAAAAAAAACAACAACAACAACAGCTAGGCGATATAATAGGGAGATTACTCCGAGCAGTAGTAAGGGTATCAGCAGCTACATTATCCTACTAGCATAAACTCTAAAGCCGCTTTCACACCAAGGTGGCATGTCGCACGTAGGCGAAAATCTATCTAGACACTTCAAAACTATTCTACGAGTATATATGCCATACATCCAAAAATTTTCATTTTCAGTAGCTTTTGTTTTTTTTTAAATTTATATTATCTTGGTTAATAATAACTTTGGATGTGAACGTTCCATTAATAGTCCGATCCCCGAGTGGCATGCAAGTCACACGTGGCACATGCGACGTGCCACGCCACTTCTGTGTGAAAGGTATCATATATTTCCAGATGTTCGTTTCCGCGTGGCATGCCATGTGCGACATGCCACCTTGGTGTGAAAGCGGCCTAACATAATGAGGCAAACTGGCAAATCACTGAAGCCTAACAATACAGTGATTCGATCATCACGAGACAGGGACTTCAGCATTACAATGATAAATCTTAAAAAAAAAACATCATGAGCTCCCTTTTACTCTTCAATAACCACTGTATTCGTTACATTACGCTGTTTTGTGTACGGTGGACTTAATGACTCTCTGACGTACAAAACGTCTCCTTCCCTACCTTTATTCTTGTCTCCCCCTTCCCTTGTCCATAGTGCCATATGACCTATATTTTCCTGTCACATTTACATACGTCATAAGCATTACAATACTTTACACTACTTGCCCTTGGTGACTTGAAAACGGTGTTATGATTTTTTGTGTGGGGGGGGGGTGAAATGGCCAAGAGGGAGGAAATATATCCTATGTCTGTCATTCCCCCCCAGGGAAAAACAGCCCAGACCAATTTTCCCGGGGGGGGGGGGGAAATTTAACCTAGGCTACTGTTCCCAGGGGGAACTACAGTCAGGGGGGAAATTTTTCCTGCTACACCGGTTCTGAGGACGCCACCCTCAGCCAGGCGGTTGGCTATCTGCTTTACTAGACCCGCCGCAGCACGAAACACCAATTCGCAGACTGCGAGCTCTGCTAGGACGCCCTTGATCCGAGGGACGGACACAGAGGCTCTATGCCCGCCCCTCGGACCCGGGGGGACTGGTACCGCATCCGCACCGTGTACCCCATTATCAAAGCCTATGAACCCGCTGGTATTTGAAGGCAGGAAGAGCGCTACCCCCACCACCAACGGGCCGTCATCCCGTCATCATCTCTCCAGTTAGCTCTTTTTCTTCTGGTAATGTCCCCACTAATTTTTCCACACATCTTTTCCTTCTTTTCTCTTTCAGTCCATTGAGGTGTACACTCTTCCTTCAGGCAGAATACCACATTTTTTTTTTTCTGATCCACAGTGTCTCTCACCAAGTTTTCTTTCTGTTTTATAAATTGAACAACTTTTTCTGTTAGCTTTGTGTCGTTTGCCTTGGTCTATTCCTGCACAATTTTCCTAAAATCGATCTTTTCTTCCTCTTGTTCTTTCCTCCAATTTCCCTGTTTTACGCTTAACTCTTCCACTTTGCCTTCATATTCCATTGATTTCTTTTCAAATAACGTTAGTTTTTTATGTAGGTCGTCGTATGCACTTTTCCACACCCCCTTTTCGGTGATCAGTTTCAAACATCTTCTCCATCTTGTCAAATCTATCCTTCATTTCGGTTTCCAGTGATAATTCTTCTCATCATTGCTTCTCCGACCCTTCGGTCCTCTTCCCCAAATCCCGGTAAGTCTCTCTGTCTTGCCTTCGGGACGGTCCCCGTTGGTGTAAACAACACAGTGGGGACCGAAGTAGCCCCTTCTTCATCGTTCACTATAGCAATTTAACCGCTTTCTACAAAACACTTTTGGAGACAGGACAGCAACGAGTAAAACCAGTGTGAAGTCTCACATCTGTATTTCCACTAGGGCAGCTCTCAGCGACGTAGATGGCTGGATTTTTAGGAACACCTATATGCGTTGACTTTTCTGTCCGCCATGACAGTGTGTCTGTGTGTGTGTACAAATATATATATATATATATATATATATATATATATATATATATATATATATATATATATATATATATATACACACACACACACACACACACACACACACACACACACACACACACACATGTATATATATATATATATATATATATATATATATATATATATATATATATATATATATATATATATATATATATATATATATATATATATATATATATATATATATATATCCCAAGATCTTTCTCAGTGTCCCTTTTCTGGATTTTTGCTTCTTTCAGCTTATAGGTTCCAACAGGTCTGTTTTTGCTTTCCCCTAACTCCAATACACTACATTTTCTTGCATCAAATGCAATGTTCCATTTTTTACTCCATTCATATATCCTATTGAAGTCCTTTTGGAGCAGGTCACAGTCCTCTTTATTCTTTACTTCCTTCATGATCTTGCATCATCAACAAACAGACTTGCATCACTTCCTGTCTCCTTAACCATATCATTTATGTATATAGCAAACATAATAGGAGGTAGAACTGATCCCTGAGGAACTCCACTGTAAACACTTTTGAATGTAGATGTTTTGTCTCTTATAACTGTCCTCATCTTTGTCCTTTAGGAAGTCTTCCATCCATGCCAGTAATTTTCTTCCCACACCACCTTCTTCTCTAAGTTTCCACACTAGTCTCTTGCGTGGAACTTTGTCGAAGGCCTTCTCCGGGTCTAAATAAATGCAGTCCGCCCATCTGTCTCTTTCTTGTATTATATCGGTAACTCTTGAATAGAAGCACACCAAGTTAGCAGTACAGGAGTGTCCTTTTTGAAAGCCAAACTGTCACTTATTATGTCTTTGGTCTCCAGGTATTCCATCCATTTGTCTCTAACTGCCCTTTCACAGATCTTGGCCACCACACTTGTCAATGATACAGGTCTGTAATTCATCAGATCCTCTCCCTTGCCTTCTTTGTATATTGCAATAATATTTGGGCTCTTCCAGTCTTCAGAGACTCTACCTACTCTCAGCAAACAATTGGTGATACTGTGTATTTTAGCATTTTAGCACTTGGCTCACTGCTGCACTCTTTCAACACCCAGTTTGACACTCCATCCGGTCCATGTGCCTTTCTTGCATCTAACCCACTCAGTAATTTCTACACTTCTTCAATAGATATCTGGATCTCATGCAAGGTGTTACCCTTCATGGTTATTTCCTCCTGATTGTTGAAGTCATCTTCCCTGGTGAAAGCTTTCTGAAAACAGTCATTCATTTCATAACTTCTGCCATTTCTGCTGCCTTTGTGTATTGTAGTTCATTCACTTCCAGCTTGCTTATCCCTTCTTTGTTTTTTTAATTTACTGTATATGAATTTGGCTAGTCCTTACACCTCTCCACTGTATCCTTCTCATAGTTTCTTTTTATCTCTCTGCATAGACCAATGTCATTTCTGGCCTCCGCATAGTTTTTCTACAGTTCTGGCCTTCTTTTTCCTTCTCCATTTATTCAACACCTGGTCACTCTTACTTTTTGCCTCCGTACAACTCTTGTCAAACCAGTCACTTTTCCTAATCTCTCTCTTGTTCACTTTTGGAACGATGGTATTGGTCATGTTAAAGGCGCTCCAATCTGCCTGTGTAAAAATCATTTCATGGCTTTATGGTCTGCCCTCCTATAGTTCAACCTTTCAATCTTGTGACACTCTTCTCTCAGACACTTTAAAGTCTCTGTTATTTGGAGTTCAATTAACACGTGATCACTCTTGCTTAAAGGGGAGTCTCAGGTGACACTTTCTATAATTTCTGGGTCTTTCATGAAAACCGAGTCCAGTCTCAGTGGTACACCATCACTTCTAAATCTCGTGTCAATTGCAATCCATTGTGTTAAAGTGTTTTCCATGGCTAACTTCAGCATTTCACTCCCCCATGATTCGTCACTTCCTTCACTTGTCCATTCATCTCAATTTAGTTCTCTACAGTTGAAGCCAACCATGATGGTCAGCTTGCATTTCCTCTGGCACGACGCGTCAGTCATACACTCGGCTGACGCCTCCACACCTGTTCTGCTGCGCAGCACCGGATGGTGGCACTCGGAGAAGGTGTGGCATGTGCTGGTGTGGTGGTGTGCAGGACAGGCAGCACGTTCACTGCAGTACTAGTGGCACATTAACAACATTTCTGTATCATCAACAGGATACTTCCTTAGGGTTAATACTTACTTAAGATGTAATGTGTAATGTGCACCGCCTCTCTCTGCCTCCCCGACATCTCACCTGTTTGGGCAGATGGTTTAGGGTGCTGGGTGGAGACTTGGCTGAGAGACACGGGGTGTGCTGGTGGCGCAGACTGCCGGGAGTGGATTCCAGGAAATTGTTACTGAAGAAACTTGTTGTATGTTTGTCTGAAGAGACTCATACTATCTTGGGCATAAACAAGAGTCGATACTGACACCAATAACATTTGTATAGTACCAGCTGCTCTCTCTCTCTCTCTCTCTCTCTCTGCAGTAGGTAATGCAATGATCTTCCTTTCCTGTGCCTTGCTCCACTGTGAGGTCTTGTTCAAGTCAGTGTGAGGAATTCCACAGTCAGTGTGGCTTGTCATTCTCTTAATATTGAGGCATCATCTGCAGACAGAATGACACGTTTCTGAAGGTTGTGTGGCTCGCCTCGCATGACTCGTTCTCCTTGATGTCCTCTTCAGCGTCACTACTGCAGTGACACGGCAGCTCTTTCCCATGGGACACACATGTGCATCTCCTCGGCTGAGTCCATTCTCCTGGCCAGCAATGGGTCTGGCCTTGCTTGGCCATCCTCTCCCGGCTGCCCGCCGAGTCATCCAGCTGTCCACTGTCGGTCCCGCTGGTCTTTCTCCCTGAAGTGTTTCCCATGTTGCTTCCTTGCCGGCAGAGTCTGCACCCAGCCATTCTCTTTGTTGTGCAAAAACCTTCCACAAATGGTGTACAAGTAATAGACTAACTGTAAATCCCAGCAAAACATATTACATGCTATTTACCAATAAGCCCATAAATATACTGCCACCTCTGTTTTATCATGATAAGATTATTAATAGAACTAATCACCATAACTTACTAGGAATAACCTATGATGAAAATATGACTTTCAAACCACACATATCAAATCTCATGCTGAAATTATCCAGGATTGTTTCCCTCCTGTACCAGATTAAAGATTTAGTTCCACAATATGTACTTATAATTTTATACAATGCACATGTTTTACCACACTTACAGTACTGCATACCTATCTGGTGCAACACCTATCTAACACACCTGATACCACTCTTCAGATTGCAAAAAAAATAATTAGAATCATAACATTCAGTGACTATTTTGCTCATACACAACTTCTTTTCAAAGAGACAAATATATTGAAGTTATTTGATATTAATAAAGTGCAAATTGGAATTCAGATGTACAAACAAATTAAAGACACAAACAATACAGCTATAAGACATCAACATAACTATCCTACACGTGCTCGAGACAACCTCTCCATACCACTTCACCACCTAACGATATTTCAACATTCATTATCTTATACTGGCCCAAAAACATGGAATTCGATTCCAGAACACATTAGATTATTACCCACAATACTTTCATTTAAAAAAAAAATTAAGAAACATATAATTTCCACTTATTAAATTGACAATCAAACATTCAATCAATCAGGCAACATAAAACAAAATAAAATAAAATAAATAGTTATGTCACTGGTGTCACGTACATTGTAATAAAATATTGTGTATATATGCGTGTTTGCATTTGTGTATGTATATTACATACTCGTATATCATTTATATGCCTATGTGTGTTATGATTTTGTGTGAATGTGTGTATGTATGGGCGGATGCATGCTAGTATACATGTATGTATGGACAAAGTTAATATGTATATTTGTGTATGTAAAGATATTGCCTATGCTACTGGCAACATATGGAATGGGGTTGAGAAGATAATTTAATTATCTTATAAGTAATACTGCCCAAAAAGCCTCGGCTTTATATGGGCTGCTTTGCTATTCAAAAATATATTTAATCTATGTTTTAACTCATGCAAAGTATAATAAAGTGTTTCAAGTGTTTCAAGTGTTTCAAAGGGCGCCGCTTTGTCTCCACTACTTTTGGCTGTGGTGGAGTGACTGTGTTGTGGTGGCTGTGATGGTGGTGTAGCAGGCTGTGGTGGAGGTGGCTGTGGTGGTGATGCAGCAGGCTGTGGAGCAGGTTACTGTGTCATGAAGGAAAAAAGTCAAGGCTCTATTGATGGAAGAAAAACTCTTGTGAGTCTTATTATTATTATTATTATTATTATTATTATTATTATTGTTATTATTATTATTACTATTATTATTATTATCATTATTATTATTATTATTATTATTATTATTATTATTATTATTATTATTATTAGTAGTAGTAGTAGTAGTAGTAGTAGTAGTAGAAGCAGTAGTAGTAGTAGTAACAATAAAAACTTGTTATCACTACTTACTAACAATTACTAGCCTTATAATATTATATCACTCACACAACTCTGAATATTACTGCTGATACTAACAATTTTTTAAGTCCTCCTCCTCCTCATCTTCATCTTCTTCATCAGACTCAAAAGTCACAAATTGAGGCTGACAAGAAACATATCTCGTCAGATTCCCTGTATGGAAGAAACCAAGGGTAATTAGAGGCAGCACACACACACACACACACACACACACACACACACACACACACACACACACACTCACCTGAACACCTTACACCCCCACAAATTGATAGTGACGTCCTCCAGCTCTCTCCACTCCTCCTCCTCAGTGATGGTTTCCTCTGGTATCAAAAAACTTCCATACTCCCTCGTCACCCTGACCCGCGCGTCCTTGAGGAGGTGAAGCAGGCGCCGCCACTCTGCTGCCTCCATCCTGCCCCGGGGGAATGCCATTTTTCTATATCTGGAAGGGTAAATGAAAACATGACAGAAGTTTTATTTTAATTAGTTTGTTTGTTTGTTTTGCTTATGGTAATTATTATCTTTTTTTTGTGATTTCTTTTGTTTCATTATTGTTTTATTTATTGATGCTTTATTTATTATGAATGTTTTTATTTTTATAAATGCTTCATTTTTTTGTTTTTGTTTTTTGTGTTTTGTGTTATGTTATTTTACTTTTAGTTCCATTATTATTTTTTGGATTTTATTTAATTTTATTTAATATTTATTTCTATTGCTTATTAAATTTAGTTTTTTTTATTGTGTATTTTTTTGTATTTTCACATATATTTTATATTTTTTGTTTTTATTTTGATTATATTTCATGTATTTTCATTTAGAATATTTCTTTACACTAGTTATATATATATATATATATATATATATATATATATATATATATATATATATATATATATATATATATATATATATATATATATATATATATATATATATATATATATATATATATATATATATATATATATATATATATATATATATATATATATATATATATATATATATATATATATATATATATATATATATATATATATATATATATATATATAATTTTTTTTTCTTTTATCTCTTATGTAAGAGGGCCACTGACCAAGGACAGAAAAAAAAAAAAGAGAGGCTCATTTGTTGTCAGTAGCCATAAAAATGTCAAATAGAATGGTAAAAAATTGAAGGATAAGTGTCTTGAAATGTCCCTCTTGAAGAAGTTCAAGTCATAGGAAGGTGGAAATACAGAAGCAGGCAGGGAGTTCCAGAGTTTATCAGAGAAAAGGACGAATGATTCAGAATACTGGTTAACTCTTATATTATAGAGGTGGCAGAATAGGGATGAGAGAAAGAAGAAAGTCTTGTACAGTGAGACCATGGGAGGAGGAGAGGCATGCAGTTAGCAAGATCAGAAGAGCAGTTAGCATGAAAACAGTGGTATAAGATAGCAAGAGATGCAACATTGTGGTGATGAGAAAAAGGCTTAAGACAGTCAGTGAGAGGAGAGGAGTTGATGAGACAAAAAACATTTGACTCGACCTTGTCTAAAAGAGCGTTATGAGTGGAACCTCCTAGACATGTGAAGCATACTCCATACATGGATGGATAAGGCCCCTTTATAGAGTTAGCAGCTGGGAGGGCGAGAGAAACTGGTGGAGATGACTCAGAACACCTAACTTCATAGAAGCTGTTTTAGCTAGAGATGAGATGTGAAGATTCCAGTTTAGATTATAAGTAAAGGACAGACTCAGGAAGTTCATTGTAGAAGAGGGAGACAGTTGAGTGTCATTGAAGAGGGGATAGTTGTCTGGAAGGTTGTGTCGAGTTGATAGATGGAGGAATTGAGTTTTTGAGGCATTGAACAATACCAAGTTTGCTCTCCCCCCAATCAGAAATTTTAGAGAGATCAGAATTCAGGCATTCTATGGCTTCCCTGCTTGAACTGTTTACTTCCTGAAGGGCTGGACGTCTGTGAAAAGACATGGAAAAGTGCAGGGTGGTATCATCAGTGTAAGAGTGGATAGGACAAAAAAGTTTGTTTGATTTGTTGATTTGTTTCTCCATATAGAGTGCTATTCATGCTTTTTAGCGTTTTTTTTTTTTTTTTTTACCAAAGAAGCTCAAAAACATACATAACACTCGTTTTTGGTAATGTCTTTTCGTTTCTCCGTATAGGGTGTTTTGCATGTATTTTGGTGTTTTTCTATGCAATAAGCTCAAAAACACTAAAATACTTGTTTAGGAAAAGTTATTCCCCTTTTCCATAAAGAGTGTTTTGCATGAGTCTTAAAGTTTTAGTACGTAAGGAGTGAAAATAGATGTTTTGGTAATTTTTTTGTCTTACTTATACGAGTTTTCCATACTTTTTTTTTTTTTTTGCGTTTAGGTTCATAGCACATTCATGAACACTCAAAGGACACGTTTCTTGAAATCTCTCTTCTTTTCGCCATGAAGGGTGCTTTGCATGCATTTTATCGGTTTGGTGTGAAATACACTCAAAGTAAACGTTTTTCCATATAGAGTTATTTATGTGTTATCCCGTTTTGGGACCCAAGGTTAAAAACACTCATAATAAATGTTCATCGCAGTGTGTTTTCATTTCCCATATAGGGTACTTCTCATGGAATTTGGCATTTTTTTTTTTTACGTAAGAAGTTTAAAAACACTCAAAATTCTTGTTTTTGGTAATGTTATCCTGTTTCGCTATAAATCGTGTTTTGCATGACTCTTAGCTTTTTGCTACGAAATTAAGTCAAAACACTTAAATGCCACATTTTTGGTAATAAAGTAAAAAACAATGGAATGTCACGTTTTTTTTTTTTTTATAATAATTTCTATTCACATATAGGATGCCTTCCATGTTTTGTAGGCTTCTGTTGCCTAGCACGCTCATAAACACTCAAAAGACACGTTTCTGGAAAGGTCGTTTCCTTTTTCGATAGATGCATATATATTTTCTGTTTCTCTATAAAAGGATAAAAGGTTTTGTATGCGTTTAAGCGCTTTGGTACGTAAATAGTTGAAAACACTCAAGAGACACGCTTTTGCTAATGATTTATCTTTTTCCATATAGTGTTATTTTTATGCTTTTTAACATTTATCGTGGCTAACACCCTGAAAACTCCCAAAAGACACAATTCAGTTAATGACCTTTCCTGTCCCCATTAAAGGTGGCTTTGCATGCATTTTGGCGTTTGGTACCTAACACTGGGAAAAACGCTCAAAATACACGTCTTTGGTAATGATGCTTTGTTTCGCCATAGAGAGTGCTATTCATGCCTTTTAACATTTTGATACCTAAGATTTTAATAACTCTTATAACATACATTTCTCTTAATACTATTTTCTTTCACCATATAGAGTACTTTTCATGCATTTTAGAATTTTTCTACGTAACAAGCTGAAAATCTATGGAAATACACGTTTTTGGTAAAGTTGTACATTTTCTACATAAAGGGTGTTTTCTCTGCTTTTTAGCATTTTGGTACGCAAGTAGCTTATTTTTGGTAATATATTCTTTTCCCATATAGGGTACTCTCGATGGCTTCTAGCGTTTTGGTCCCTAACACGTCCATAATTACTGAACAAAAACGTTTCTTAAAATGTCGTTCCTTTCACCATATAAGGTGCTTTACATGCATTTTAGCTTTCTGGTACCTAACAATGTTAATTAAACTGAAAATACACGTTTTTAGGTAGTGTTGTTCTGTTTCTCCATAAGTTTTAGCGTTTTGGTAATTGAGAAGTTCAAAAACATTCACAATACATGTTTCTCGTAATGTATTTTTTGTCTCCCCATACAGGTTGCTTTGCATTTATTTTGGCGTTCATGTACGTCACAAGCTCAAAACACTGAAAATACTTGTTTATGGTAATGCTACTCTGTGTCTCCATAAAGGGTGTTTTGAGTGCGTTTTAGCATTTTGGTACGTATGTACTAGAATGTAGGAAAAAGAAGAGAAAAATAAAAAGAGGAAGAAAAAATGGGAGATGGTGATAGCGGATAGTAGGAGGTGGCGGATGGTGGATTGCGGATGTTGGAAAGTGGCGGATGATGGAAGGTGGCAGATGGTGCACGGCGGTTGATGAAAGGTGGCGGATGGCGGATGTTGGAGGTGGCAGGCGGTGGATGACACGAGCCGCCTGCCACTTCATATCGTACGAAAACTGCCACCTCCCAATAACATCCATCATCCAGCACCTCAACATCACCCATCCACCACCTCACATCACCCATTCACTACCTCACACCACGCATCATCCGCCACCTCCCAGATGGATGGTGGGTGGTGGCGATGGTGGCTGTTGGATGTTGGGAGGTGGCGATGGTGGCTGTTGGATGTTGGGTGGTGGCGATGGTGGCTGTTGGATGTTGGGTGGTGGCGATGGTGGCTGTTGGATGTTGGGTGGTGGCGATGGTGGCAGTTGGATGTTGGGAGGTGGCGATGGTGGCTGTTGGATGTTGGGAGGTGGCGATGGTGGCTGTTGGATGTTGGGTGGTGGCGATGGTGGCTGTTGGATGTTGGGAGGTGGCTGTTGGATGTTGGGAGGTGGCGATGGTGGCTGTTGGATGTTGGGAGGTGGCGATGGTGGCTGTTGGATGTTGGGAGGTGGCGATGGTGGCTGTTGGATGTTGGGAGGTGGCGATGGTGGCTGTTGGATGTTGGGATATGGCTGTTGGATGTTGGGAGGTGGCGATGGTGGCTGTTGGATGTTGGGAGGTGGCGATGGTGGCTGTTGGATGTTGGGTGGTGGCGATGGTGGCTGTTGGATGTTGGGAGGTGGCGATGGTGGCTGTTGGATGTTGGGAGGTAGCGATGGTGGCTGTTGGATGTTGGGTGGTGGCGATGGTGGCTGTTGGATGTTGGGAGGTGGCTGTTGGATGTTGGGAGGTGGCGATGGTGGCTGTTGGATGTTGGGAGGTGGCGATGGTGGCTGTTGGATGTTGGGAGGTGGCGATGGTGGCTGTTGGATGTTGGGAGCTGGCTGTTGGATGTTGGGTGGTGGCAATGGTGGCTGTTGGATGTTGGGAGGTGGCGATGGTGGCTGTTGGATGTTGGGAGGTGGCGATGGTGGCTGTTGGATGTTGGGAGGTGGCGATGTTGGCTGTTGGATGTAGGGAGGTGGCGATGGTGGCTGTTGGATGTTGGGAGGTGGCGATGGTGGCTGTTGGATGTTGGGAGGTGGCTGTTGGATGTTGGGTGGTGGCGATGGTGGCTGTTGGATGTTGGGAGGTGGCGATGGTGGCTGTTGGATGTTGAGTGGTGGCGATGGTGGCTGTTGGATGTTGGGTGGTGGCGATGGTGGCTGTTGGATGTTGGGTGGTGGCGATGGTGGGTGTTGTATGGTGGGTGGTGGCCGTTGGATGTTGGGAGGTGGCGGTGGTGGCTGTTGGATGTTGGGTGGTGGCGATGGTGGCTGTTGGATGTTGGGAGGTGGCTGTTGGATGTTGGGAGGTGGCGATGGTGGCTGTTGGATGTTGGGAGGTGGTGATGGTGGCTGTTGGATGTTGGGTGGTAGCGATGGTGGCTGTTTTATGGTGGGTGGTGGCGATGGTGGCTGTTGTATGTTGGGTGGTGGCGATGGTGGCTGTTGGATGTTGGGAGGTGGCGATGGTGGCTGTTGGATGTTGGGAGGTGGCGATGGTGGCTGTTGAATGTTGCGATGTGGCGATGGTGGCTGTTGGATGTTGGATGGTGGCGATGGTGGCTGTTGGATGTTGGGAGGTGGCGATGGTGGCTGTTGGATGTTGGGAGGTGGCAATGGTGGCTGTTGGATGTTGGGAGGTGGCGATGGTGGCTGTTGGATGTTGGGAGGTGGCGATGGTGGCTGTTGGATGTTGGGAGATAGCGATGGTGGCTGTTGTATGTTGGGAGGTGGCGATGGTGGCTGTTGAATGTTGCGATGTGGCGATGGTGGCTGTTGGATGTTGGGAGGTGGCGATGGTGGCTGTTGGATGTTGGGAGGTGGCGATGGTGGCTGTTGGATGTTGGGAGGTGGCGATGGTGGCTGTTGGATGTTGGGAGGTGGCGATGGTGGCTGTTGGATGTTGGGAGGTGGCGATGGTGGCTGTTGGATGTTGGGAGGTGGCGATGGTGGCTGTTGGATGTTGGGAGGTGGCGATGGTGGCTGTTGGATGTTGGGAGGTGGCGATGGTGGCTGTTGGATGTTGGGAGGTGGCGATGGTGGCTGTTGGATGTTGGGAGGTGGCGATGGTGGCTGTTGGATGTTGGGAGGTGGCTGTTGGATGTTGGGAGGTGGCGATGGTGGTTGTTGGATGTTGGGAGGTGGCGATGGTGGCTGTTGGATGTTGGGAAGTGGCGATGGTGGCTGTTGGATGTTGGGAGGTGGTGATGGTGGCTGTTGGATGTTGGGAGGTGGCTGTTGGATGTTGGGAGGTGGCGATGGTGGCTGTTGGATGTTGGGAGGTGGCGATGGTGGCTGTTGGATGTTGGGAGGTGGCTGTTGGATGTTGGAAGGTGGCGATGGTGGCTGTTGGATGTTAGGAGGTGGCGATGGTGGCTGTTGGATGTTGGGAGGTGGCTGTTGGATGTTGGGAGGTGGCGATGGTGGCTGTTGGATGTTGGGAGGTGGCGATGGTGGCTGTTGGATGTTGGGAGGTGGCGATGGTGGCTGCTGGATGTTGGGAGGTGGCGATGGTGGCTGTTGGATGTTGGGAGAGGGCTGTTGGATGTTGGGAGGTGGCTGTTGGATGTTGGGAGGTGGCGATGGTGGCTGTTGGATGTTGGGATGTGGCTGTTGGATGTTGGGAGGTGGTGATGGTGGCTGTTGGATGTTGGGAGGTGGCTGTTGGATGTTGGGAGGTGGCGATGGTGGCTGTTGGATGTTGGGAGGTGGCGATGGTGGCTGTTGGATGTTGGGTGGTGGCGATGGTGGCTGTTGGATGTTGGGAGGTGGCGATGGTGGCTGTTGGATGTTGGGAGGTAGCGATGGTGGCTGTTGGATGTTGGGTGGTGGCGATGGTGGCTGTTGGATGTTGGGAGGTGGCTGTTGGATGTTGGGAGGTGGCGATGGTGGCTGTTGGATGTTGGGAGGTGGCGATGGTGGCTGTTGGATGTTGGGAGGTGGCGATGGTGGCTGTTGGATGTTGGGAGGTGGCGATGGTGGCTGTTGGATGTTAGGAGGTGGCGATGGTGGCTGTTGGATGTTGGGAGGTGGCGATGGTGGCTGTTGAATGTTGCGATGTGGCGATGGTGGCTGTTGGATGTTGGATGGTGGCGATGGTGGCTGTTGGATGTTGGGAGGTGGCGATGGTGGCTGTTGGATGTTGGGAGGTGGCGATGGTGGCTGTTGGATGTTGGGAGGTGGCGATGGTGGCTGTTGGATGTTGGGAGGTGGCGATGGTGGCTGTTGGATGTTGGGAGGTGGCGATGGTGGCTGTTGGATGTTGGGAGGTGGCGATGGTGGCTGTTGGATGTTGGGAGGTAGCGATGGTGGCTGTTGGATGTTGGGAGGTGGCGATGGTGGCTGTTGGATGTTGGGAGGTGGCTGTTGGATGTTGGGAGGTGGCGATGGTGGCTGTTGGATGTTGGGAGGTTTCGATGGTGGCTGTTGGATGTTGGGAAGTGGCGATGGTGGCTGTTGGATGTTGGGAGGTGGTGATGGTGGCTGTTGGATGTTGGGAGGTGGCTGTTGGATGTTGGGAGGTGGCGATGGTGGCTGTTGGATGTTGGGAGGTGGCGATGGTGGCTGTTGGATGTTGGGAGGTGGCTGTTGGATGTTAGGAGGTGGCGATGGTGGCTGTTGGATGTTAGGAGGTGGCGATGGTGGCTGTTGGATGTTGGGAGGTGGCTGTTGGATGTTGGGAGGTGGCGATGGTGGCTGTTGGATGTTGGGAGGTGGCGATGGTGGCTGTTGGATGTTGGGAGGTGGCGATGGTGGCTGCTGGATGTTGGGAGGTGGCGATGGTGGCTGTTGGATGTTGGGAGAGGGCTGTTGGATGTTGGGAGGTGGCTGTTGAATGTTGCGAGGTGGCGATGGTGGCTGTTGGATGTTGGGATGTGGCTATTGGATGTTGGGAGGTGGTGATGGTGGCTGTTGGATGTTGGGTGGTGGCGATGGTGGCTGTTGGATGTTGGGAGGTGGCGATGGTGGCTGTTGGATGTTGGGAGGTGGCGATGGTGGCTGTTGGATGTTGGGAGGTGGCGATGGTGGCTGTTGGATGTTGGGAGGTGGCTGTTGGATGTTGGGAGGTGGCGATAGTGGCTGTTGGATGTTGGGAGGTGGCGATGGTGGCTGTTGGATGTTGGGAAGTGGCGATGGTGGCTGTTGGATGTTGGGAGGTGGTGATGGTGGCTGTTGGATGTTGGGAGGTGGCTGTTGGATGTTGGGAGGTGGCGATGGTGGCTGTTGGATGTTGGGAGGTGGCGATGGTGGCTGTTGGATGTTGGGAGGTGGCTGTTGGATGTTGGGAGGTGGCGATGGTGGCTGTTGGATGTTAGGAGATGGCGATGGTGGCTGTTGGATGTTGGGAGGTGGCTGTTGGATGTTGGGAGGTGGCGATGGTGGCTGTTGGATGTTGGGAGGTGGCGATGGTGGCTGTTGGATGTTGGGAGGTGGCGATGGTGGCTGCTGGATGTTGGGAGGTGGCGATGGTGGCTGTTGGATGTTGGGAGAGGGCTGTTGGATGTTGGGAGGTGGCTGTTGGATGTTGGGAGGTGGCGATGGTGGCTGTTGGATGTTGGGATGTGGCTGTTGGATGTTGGGAGGTGGTGATGGTGGCTGTTGGATGTTGGGAGGTTGCTGTTGGATGTTGGGAGGTGGCGATGGTGGCTGTTGGATGTTGGGAGGTGGCGATGGTGGCTGTTGGATGTTGGGTGGTGGCGATGGTGGCTGTTGGATGTTGGGAGGTAGCGATGGTGGCTGTTGGATGTTGGGTGGTGGCGATGGTGGCTGTTGGATGTTGGGAGGTGGCGATGGTGGCTGTTGGATGTTGGGTGGTGGCGATGGTGGCTGTTGGATGTTGGGAGGTGGCGATGGTGGCTGTTGGATGTTGGGAGGTAGCGATGGTGGCTGTTGGATGTTGGGTGGTGGCGATGGTGGCTGTTGGATGTTGGGAGGTGGCTGTTGGATGTTGGGAGGTGGCGATGGTGGCTATTGGATGTTGGGAGGTGGCGATGGTGGCTGTTGGATGTTGGGAGGTGGCGATGGTGGCTGTTGGATGTTGGGAGCTGGCTGTTGGATGTTGGGTGGTGGCAATGGTGGCTGTTGGATGTTGGGAGGTGGCGATGGTGGCTGTTGGATGTTGGGAGGTGGCGATGGTGGCTGTTGGATGTTGGGAGGTGGCGATGTTGGCTGTTGGATGTAGGGAGGTGGCGATGGTGGCTGTTGGATGTTGGGAGGTGGCGATGGTGGCTGTTGGATGTTGGGAGGTGGCTGTTGGATGTTGGGTGGTGGCGATGGTGGCTGTTGGATGTTGGGAGGTGGCGATGGTGGCTGTTGGATGTTGAGTGGTGGCGATGGTGGCTGTTGGATGTTGGGTGGTGGCGATGGTGGCTGTTGGATGTTGGGTGGTGGCGATGGTGGGTGTTGTATGGTGGGTGGTGGCCGTTGGATGTTGGGAGGTGGCGGTGGTGGCTGTTGGATGTTGGGTGGTGGCGATGGTGGCTGTTGGATGTTGGGAGGTGGCTGTTGGATGTTGGGAGGTGGCGATGGTGGCTGTTGGATGTTGGGAGGTGGTGATGGTGGGTGTTGGATGTTGGGTGGTGGCGATGGTGGCTGTTTTATGGTGGGTGGTGGCGATGGTGGCTGTTGTATGTTGGGTGGTGGCGATGGTGGCTGTTGGATGTTGGGAGGTGGCGATGGTGGCTGTTGGATGTTGGGAGGTGGCGATGGTGGCTGTTGAATATTCCGATGTGGCGATGGTGGCTGTTGGATGTTGGATGGTGGCGATGGTGGCTGTTGGATGTTGGGAGGTGGCGATGGTGGCTGTTGGATGTTGGGTGGTGGCTGTTGGAATTTGGGAGGTGGCGATGGTGGCTGTTGGATGTTGGGCGGTGGCTGTTGGATGTTGGGAGGTGGCGATGGTGGCTGTTGGATGTTGGGAGGTGGCGATGGTGGCTGTTGGATGTTGGGTGGTGGCGATGGTGGCTGTTGGATGTTGGGTGGTGGCGATGGTGGCTGTTGGATGTTGGGTGGTGGCGATGGTGGCTGTTGTATGGTGGGTGGTGGCCGTTGGATGTTGGGAGGTGGCGATGGTGGCTGTTGGATGTTGGGTGGTGGCGATGGTGGCTGTTGGATGTTGGGAGGTGGCTGTTGGATGTTGAAAGGTGGCGATGGTGGCTGTTGGATGTTGGGAGGTGGCTGTTGGATGTTGGGTGGTGGCGATGGTGGCTGTTGTATGTTGGGTGGTGGCGATGGTGGCTGTTGGATGTTGGATGGTGGCGATGGTGGCTGTTGGATGTTGGGTGGTGGCGATGGTGGCTGTTGGATGTTGGGTGGTTGCGATGGTGGCTGTTGGATGTTGGGAGGTGGCGATGGTGGCTGTTGGATGTTGGGAGGTGGCGATGGTGGCTGTTGAATGTTGCGATGTGGCGATGGTGGCTGTTGGATGTTGGATGGTGGCGATGGTGGCTGTTGGATGTTGGGAGGTGGCGATGGTGGCTGTTGGATGTTGGGAGGTGGCAATGGTGGCTGTTGGATGTTGGGAGGTGGCGATGGTGGCTGTTGGATGTTGGGAGGTGGCGATGGTGGCTGTTGGATGTTGGGAGGTGGCGATGGTGGCTGTTGGATGTTGGGAGGTGGCGATGGTGGCTGTTGAATGTTGCGATGTGGCGATGGTGGCTGTTGGATGTTGGATGGTGGCGATGGTGGCTGTTGGATGTTGGGAGGTGGCGATGGTGGCTGTTGGATGTTGGGAGGTGGCGATGGTGGCTGTTGGATGTTGGGAGGTGGCGATGGTGGCTGTTGGATGTTGGGAGGTGGCGATGGTGGCTGTTGGATGTTGGGAGGTGGCGATGGTGACTGTTGGATGTTGAGAGGTGGCGATGGTGGCTGTTGGATGTTGGGAGGTGGCGATGGTGGCTGTTGGATGTTGGGAGGTGGCGATGGTGGCTTTTGGATGTTGGGAGGTGGCGATGGTGGCTGTTGGATGTTGGGAGGTGGCTGTTGGATGTTGGGAGGTGGCGATGGTGGCTGTTGGATGTTGGGAGGTGGCTGTTGGATGTTGGGAGGTGGCGATGGTGGCTGTTGGATGTTGGGAGGTGGCGATGGTGGCTGTTGGATGTTAGGAGGTGGCGATGGTGGCTGTTGGATGTTGGGAGGTGGCTGTTGGATGTTGGGAGGTGGCGATGGTGGCTGGTGGATGTTGGGAGGTGGCGATGGTGGCTGTTGGATGTTGGGAGGTGGCGATGGTGGCTGCTGGATGTTGGGGGGTGGCGATGGTGGCTGTTGGATGTTGGGAGAGGGCTGTTGGATGTTGGGAGGTGGCTGTTGGATGTTGGGAGGTGGCGATGGTGGCTGTTGGATGTTGGGATGTGGCTGTTGAATGTTGGGAGGTGGTGATGGTGGCTGTTGGATGTTGGGAGGTGGCTGTTGGATGTTGGGTGGTGGCAATGGTGGCTGTTGGATGTTGGGAGGTGGCGATGGTGGCTGTTGGATGTTGAGATGTGGCTGTTGGATGTTGGAAGGTGGCGATGGTGGCTGTTGGATGTTGGGAGGTGGCGATGGTGGCTGTTGGATGTTGGGAGGTGGCTGTTGGATGTTGGGAGGTGGCGATGGTGGCTGTTGGATGTTGGGAGGTGGCGATGGCGGCTGTTGGATTTTGGGAGGTGGCGATGGTGGCTGTTGGATGTTGGGAGGTGGCGATGGTGGCTGTTGGATGTTGGGAGGTGGCGATGGTGGCTGTTGGATGTTGGGTGGTGGCTGTTGGATGTTGGGAGGTGGCGATGGTGGCTGTTGGATGTTGGGCGGTGGCTGTTGGATGTTGGGAGGTGGCGATGGTGGCTGTTGGATGTTGGGAGGTGGCGATGGTGGCTGTTGGATGTTGGGTGGTGGCGATGGTGGCTGTTGGATGTTGGGTGGTGGCGATGGTGGCTGTTGGATGTTGGGTGGTGGCGATGGTGGCTGTTGTATGGTGGGTGGTGTCCGTTGGATGTTGGGAGGTGGCGATGGTGGCTGTTGGATGTTGGGTGGTGGCGATAGTGGCTGTTGGATGTTGGGAGGTGGCTGTTGGATGTTGGGAGGTGGCGATGGTGGCTGTTGGATGTTGGGAGGTGGCTGTTGGATGTTGGATGGTGGCGATGGTGGCTGTTGTATGGTGGGTGGTGGCGATGGTGGCTGTTGTATGTTGGGTGGTGGCGATGGTGGCTGTTGGATGTTGGGTGGTGGCGATGGTGGCTGTTGGATGTTGGGTGGTGGCGATGGTGGCTGTTGGATGTTGGGTGGTGGCGATGGTGGCTGTTGGATGTTGGGAGGTGGCGATGGTGGCTGTTGGATGTTGGGAGGTGGCGATGGTGGCTGTTGGATGTTGGGAGATGGCGATGGTGGCTGTTGTATGTTGGGAGGTGGCGATGGTGGCTGTTGAATGTTGCGATGTGGCGATGGTGGCTGTTAGATGTTGGGTGGTGGCGATGGTGGCTGTTGGATGTTGGGAGGTGGCGATGGTGGCTGTTGGATGTTGGGAGGTGGCGATGGTGGCTGTTGGATGTTGAGAGGTGGCGATGGTGGCTGTTGGATGTTGGGAGGTGGCTGTTGGATGTTGGGAGGTGGCGATGGTGGCTGTTGGATGTTGGGAGGTGGCGATGGTGGCTGTTGGATGTTGGGAGGTGGCGATGGTGGCTGTTGGATGTTGGGTGGTGGCGATGGTGGCTGTTGGATGTTGGGAGGTGGCTGTTGGATGTTGGGAGGTGGTGATGGTGGCTGTTGGATGTTGGGAGGTGGCGATGGTGGCTGTTGGATGTTGGGAGGTGGCGATGGTGGCTGTTGGATGTTGGGTGGTGGCGATGGTGGCTGTTGGATGTTGGTAGGTGGCTCTTGGATGGTGGGAGGTGGCGATGGTGGCTGTTGGATGTTGGGTGGTGGCGATGGTGGCTGTTGGATGTTGGTAGGTAGCGATGGTGGCTGTTGGATGTTGGGTGGTGGCTCTCGGTTGTTGGGTGGTGGCGATGGTGGCTGTTGGATGTTGGGAGGTGGCGATGGTGGCTGTTGGATGTTGGGAGGTGGCGATGGTGGCTGTTGGATGTTGGGTGGTAGCGATGGTGGCTGTTGGATGTTGGGAGGTGGCGATGGTGGCTGTGTGATGTTGGGAGGTGGCGATGGTGGCTGTTGGATGTTGGGTGGTGGCGATGGTGGCTGTTGGATGCTGGGTGGTGGCGATGGTGGCTGTTGGATGTTGGGATGTGGCTGTTGGATGTTGGGAGGTGGCGATGGTGGCTGTTGGATGTTGGGAGGTGGCGATGGTGGCTGTTGTATGTTGGGAGGTGGCGATGGTGGCTGTTGAATGTTGCGATGTGGCGATGGTGGCTGTTGGATGTTGGGAGGTGGCGATGGTGGCTGTTGGATGTTGGGAGGTGGCGATGGTGGCTGTTGGATGTTGGGAGGTGGCGATGGTGGCTGTTGGATGTTGGGAGGTGGCGATGGTGGCTGTTGGATGTGGGTGGTGGCGATGGTGGCTGTTGGATGTTGGGAGGTGGCTGTTGGATGGTGGGAGGTGGCGATGGTGGCTGTTGGAGGTTGGGTGGTGGCGATGGTGGCTGTTGGATGTTGGGAGGTAGCGATGGTGGCTGTTGGATGTTGGGTGGTGGCTCTTGGTTGTTGGGTGGTGGCGATGGTGGCTGTTGGATGTTGGGAGGTGGCGATGGTGGCTGTTGGATGTTGGGAGGTGGCGATGGTGGCTGTTGGATGTTGGGTGGTAGCGATGGTGGCTGTTGGATGTTGGGAGGTGGCGATGGTGGCTGTGTGATGTTGGGAGGTGGCAATGGTGGCTGTTGGATGTTGGGTGGTGGTGATGGTGGCTGTTGGATGCTGGGTGGTGGCGATGGTGGCTGTTGGATGTTGGGATGTGGCTGTTGGATGTTGGGTGGTGGCGATGGTGGCTGCTGGATGTTGGGTGGTGGCGATGGTGGCTGTTGGATGTTGGGAGGTGGCGATGGTGGCTGTTGGATGTTGGGAGGTGGCGATGGTGGCTGTTGGATGTTGGGAGGTGGCGATGGTGGCTGTTGGATGTTGGGAGGTGGCGATGGTGGCTGTTGTATGTTGGGAGGTGGCGATGGTGGCTGTTGAATGTTGCGATGTGGCGATGGTGGCTTTTGGATGTTGGGTGGTGGCGATGGTGGCTGTTGGATGTTGGGAGGTGGCGATGGTGGCTGTTGGATGTTGGGAGGTGGCGATGGTGGCTGTTGGATGTTGGGAGGTGGCGATGGTGGCTGTTGGATGTTGGGAGGTGGCTGTTGGATGTTGGGAGGTGGCGATGGTGGCTGTTGGATGTTGGGAGGTGGCGATGGTGGCTGTTGGATGTTGGGAGGTGGCGATGGTGGCTTTTGGATGTTGGGTGGTGGCGATGGTGGCTGTTGGATGTTGGGAGGTGGCTCTTGGATGGTGGGAGGTGGCGATGGTGGCTGTTGGATGTTGGGTGGTGGCGATGGTGGCTATTGGATGTTGGGAGGTGGCGATGGTGGCTGTTGGATGTTGGGTGGTGGCGATGGTGGCTGTTGGATGTTGGGTGGTGGCGATGGTGGCTGTTGGATGTTGGGAGGTGGCTGTTGGATGTTGGGTGGTTTCGATGGTGGCTGTTGGATGTTGGGAGGTGGCTGTTGGATGGTGGGAGGTGGCGATGGTGGCTGTTGGATGTTGGGTGGTGGCGATGGTGGCTGTTGTATGGTGGGTGGTGGCGATGGTGGCTGTTGTATGGTGGGTGGTGGCGATGGTGGCTGTTGTATGGTGGGTGGTGGCCGTTGGATGTTGGGAGGTCGCGATGGTGGCTGTTGGATGTTGGGTGGTGGCGATGGTGGCTGTTGGATGTTGGGTGGTGGCGATGGTGGCTGTTGGATGTTGGGTGGTGGCAATGGTGGCTGTTGTATGTTGGGAGGTGGCGATGGTGGCTGTTGTATGTTGGGAGGTGGCGATGGTGGCTGTTGGATGTTGGGAGGTGGTGATGGTGGCTGTTGGATGTTGGGAGGTGGCGACGGTGGCTGTTGTATGTTGGGAGGTGGCGATGGTGGCTGTTGTATGTTGGGAGGTGGTGATGGTGGCTGTTGGATGTTGGGAGGTGGCGATGGTGGCTGTTGAATGTTGGGAGGTGGCGGATGGTGTATTCTAGAAGGTGGTGGGTGTTGAAAGGTGGAAGTGGCGTGTGGTGGAAGGTGGCGGTGGTTAGGGTGCTGTGGTCCCAAGGAGAGCCTGAAAAGTCTGATAAGTGGCGCTCAGTCCATCTTATGGGTCTTTTCTTCAGGTTCACCTAGGCGCCAGAGCATCCTGACTACCACTAGCCATCCTATCCATACCATTGCCAGCTTGGTGAGTATCCAGGGCTTCCTGTTGGACTCCGTCTTGCCCTGTTGCCGAGCCAGCCAATTGAGTACCTTGGCCAGCTCTGGTGACATGTCCACCTTTGCCCCGCGGCACAGAAGGGACATGTCCCCGTGGCCCTCAGTTAACGCCTCACACAGGCGGCGGCTCGCCTCATCAGCTTCCGCGGCCTGCTGCTTCAAGAGAGCTGCCGCCTGCTGCTCGTCGGCGCGCAGAGAGCGTATGATGGAGGCAGTCTTTGTCCGGGCCATGTCCGTCTGCTGCTGCTGGAAGGCGAGCTCAGCTTCCACCTGCTGCACCTTCTGCTGCAGCAGGATTATGTCGGGCTCCGGGTCCTCCAGAAGCAGCCGGTGCGCCTTGCTCTTCGCAGACAACAGCTGCTGGTGTTCCAGCTCCAGCAGGAGGAGTTGGCCCCGCTGTGTCTGAAGCACCAGCGCCTCCAAGGCCCCCTCCGCGGCGTGCTGTTCCTCGGCCACGGATACCCTGACCAGCATGATTACTGTGAAGAAAAATAATTTGCTCATTTGAGTTTTCATTTCTCAATTATTTATTTATTTGTGAATTTGTTTGTGTTTTTGTGCACGTGGTCCGAGACGTGAATTTGAGATGTTGGAAACTGTATACTTAGCAAAATGCGAAAAACAGTAAACGGTTTACTTAAATATTACTATTAATTAATTATCAGGGGATCGGATTACCAGGGATGGGTGGGTGATGGGGTTGGTGGGAGGAAGGGAGGGACGTGGGAGGGGAAGAAAACACCCATCTTCTCTCTACCCTGCTTGCTGAGAGACATGCAAGATAGTCATTAAAACTTTTCCTTTTTTCTTTGATATCACTCTATGCGAAATCTGAAAGCACCCTCACATTCAGGGGTATTTTATGTCCGAGAAGACATGTTTAATTTGAAGAATAACCTCAAAATGGGTGGATATAACGATTATCAATAAGTGTATAAACCGTAAAATTTGATTCCTTTATTTATACTCTCTATAATTATGGCCTTTCTTACACTACTGACATAATTGAACAAACACAGCTTCGTCTGTGGATATAAACTAATTTTGCCAAAATTGTGCCATTATGGTTCGTCTCATTAATCGGTGAGCACACGAGTTGATACTAGAACACCTGCAAGCTATCAAGGCTTTTAGTATTGAAGTTATACTGAAAGTTCTCCATTCATGGACAGAATAGCGACCTGTAACTAAGTGCGCTCATAAAGCAGGTGACCGGAGGTGGAGGAGGGGATTGCAGCAGGCCGGGAGTGCGCTATTATTAAAGTGCAGGCTGGGAAATGAAGTGAAGTGCTCCTGCAGCGATACATTACACCTGGCAGGGGGAAGAAAAAGAAAACGTGAGCCATTATATCCCACAGCACTTAGGTCCGCTGTATTACCTGAAGGAGGCTCACGAGGGGGAGGAGGCGTCACTCCCTGCAGGGCGGCTGATGACCCTCGTTATTCATGCATGAAGAATCGCTGTCCTTAGAGAAGTAACACCTTCATTAGTACTGATTCCGAACTCTTGGCAGGCGGGCAGGAGGCGCTGAAGAAGCCACCACTGAAGGCCCTGTCCATATTCTGAAACGCTTTGCTCTCACACCTCGATTACTTTCAAAGGCCACAGAGATGATTAACCAGGTTTTCAAAAGTGTTTTTCTGCTAATAATGTAGAAACAATTAGCCAGGTTTTCAAGAATGTTTTTTTTTTTTGCCAATAATGTAGAAAAATTAGCCAGGTTTTCAAGAGTGTTTTTTTTTTTTTTCTGTTAATAATGTAGAAACAATTAGCCAGGTTTTCAAGAGTGTTTTTTTCTGTTAATAATGTAGAAATCTTGTTAATCTGTCAGTAGAACCATGAAAACGCCCTAAAACCATGTGTAACTAGAGCCTTTTGAATGTAGTGGAGGTGCAGCGCAGAAGTGTTGAAGAATAAGACAAAGTAGATACCTTCACCACCACCACCACCACCACCACCACCACCACCACGTCTCCGTGGCTGCACCTCCACTAACACCGACCTGCCTGGTGCAATAAAGTATCATTATTGCACTTATTTACAGCCGAGGGAGCGCAGTGTTCGGTCAAGGGGGTGTTGTGATATAAAAGTTACCGACACACACTGCCGCCCACACCCCGCCCACCGCCATCGACAAGCGCGAGGCAGTGTAAAGGGTAAACCGCTGCCTGCACACCACGCATACCACAGCGAGGGGGGAAGCTATTAAACATTACCACTCCCTGTAACACTGCATTAAACTGGCAGCGTTTTATGCAAGCACTTCCATTCCCAGCAACATGACACGATTACTAGACTACGCCTCCATCACAGTGCGTTTTGTTCTGCCGCAGTACAGATTTGCATATCATAACCGCGTGTTTTTTGTTTGTACTTCGTCGGTTTACTTATTTGCGTGTTTATACGAAAAAAAAGTCAGTGTTTCTAAAAATTAAGGTTATATGCGATGGCTTCAAATGGCTCGCCTTGTTTCACGACGAGAGGAAGCAAGACAAATAAAATCGTGTGCTGATAAATTTACATCCGGTAACTTATGGAGAAGCGGGACACGGTAAATGAGACAGGCTACTGCGTCTCTCTCTCTCTCTCTCTCTCTCTCTCTCTCTCTCTCTCTCTCTCTCTCTCTCTCTCTCTCTGACAAGCCGAGTGACACGAGACTTCCTTAATTTCGGGATTAGGGTGAAAAAAGTGGATGTAATATACCTCTACATACAAGAGGCAATTACCAAGGTAATGTCCCGGGGCAGAGGGAAGGATGTGTAGCCACCCCAGCGACATCCACTTTACTTGGAACAAAAAGCCAGGAGCAATTCGCCACTTCCCCTCGTGTGGGTCAGGCGCTGCTTGCAAGGTTATGAGATGAGATGAGATACGAGATCCCCAAGGCAGAGAAAACATGAGAAAATACATTAATAGGTAAAAGAAAAGACAAGATGTGCTTTTCATAGTGTCAGACCTTGCCTTTGTACTTATTATAGGTTTTTTTTTGTTATATAAATGTAAATTATCTAAGGGCTACGTAAATACATCAAATCAAATCAAATCCATCGCTATTTATGATCCATGGAACATTGTAAGAATAAGGTTAAGAGACGAGATGAGATGATACGAGATGCCCAAAAAGGAGTGAAAATTTGATGTAATACATGAATAGTTAAAAGTGACAAAGTACTTTCTCCACTGCCGATCTAACGCTAATTTCGACACACGGGGCATGAGGAAATAAGGTTATGATACGGAAAGACATGATACGAGATGCCCAACTGGGAGAAAACTACATGAATGAAGAAAATATATGAATAGGTGGAAAAAGGCAATAAGTACCTTCCATAGTGTCTATCAAACGCTTCTAATGACGCAGCCGACAGAGAAATAGTGCTATGATGATATGACATGCTGTGAGATGACCAACGGAGGGAAAACCAGACATACAGTAGTACATGAATAGGTGAAAAAGACAAGAAGTACTTTCCCTCGTGTGGGTCAGACGCTGCTTACGACCCACGGGACATAAAAAAAGCAAGGTTATGTATGATATGGTACCAGACTGAATAAAACAACAATATATATGAATAATAAAATAAAAAGAAAAACAGAATTACTTTCCCGAGTGTAGGTTCAACGCTGCTTATGATCCACGCGACATAATGTGAAGATTATGATACAAGATGCCCGGAGCAGAGAAAGCGTGATAAAATACATGCATAATAGTGAAAAAAAAAAAAAATGGTTAGAAGCATTCACGTGTACACAACAGTGATGATGAGCCACATGATACAATATGAAAGTTATAATGCGCTGTCCACAACGGAGAAACACGTAACAAAACACATTAATGAATGAATAAAGAAACCAGGAGCTCTCGTACACTTAAACCAACAAACACAATTCTGAATATCATGTAAAGAGGAATCAGAGAGAAATTCCTTACAATCTTATGAGAGATCCAAGAGATATTAGTTATTACAAATAGTTTTGGTTCCAATGGTGATGTCATACCAGCAGAATTACGAAACAATTATAAATATCAGAAGAAGGAATCAGAGGAGGAAATTCATTACGTTCCTATGAGAGATTAAAGGGAAATGAATGACCACATAGAGTTGCCAGCAGAATTACGAAACACAGTTCTGGACGTTATAAGAATAGGAATCAGACAGGAATTTCTTGTGTTCCGATGAGAAATCTAAGAGAAATTAATTACCGCATATAGTTTTGGTTCCAATAGTGATGTCTTGCCGATAGAATTACTGATGGGGCGAGTTCCAGCGAGGTGGGGGCGGGTATACAAGACAGTGCCGCCAGCCTTGGTGAGTGTGAGCAGCGAGGGGGACAGACACACTGGCAGCTTATGTTTAAGTCATGAGGAGAAGCAGAGGGTGGAGGGATGGAAAGGTGGAAGGCTGAGAGGGTGGGAGGGTGGAACGGTGGAGAGGTGGAAGGGTAAAGGGGTGGAAGGATGGATGGGTGGAAGGGTGGCAGGATGGAGGCCTTGGTGTGTGTGTGTGTGTGTGTGTGTGTGTGTGTGTGTGTGTACGTGTAAGCATGCATATCTTTCCGGAATTGACTGAAGCTTGTTATATTCCCCTCCTTCAAAGTCAAACTATATTACTTCATCTTTAAAATTCATGTATCCTGTTTTGCTTTCATTTGATCACATTCTCTGGCAATACATTGAACTGATGTATTGTTTTATTAGGACAAGTGTATTTCTGTACATCCTGATTTTCTGTTTTTAATTTTCTTGCTGCGCCCTTTTTTAACGTGTGTGTGTGTGTGTGTATGTATGTGTGCATCACAGAGGCGCGTGTGTGTCTGAATATCTGTGTATTTCGTTTAATTCACCATCACTATATACGAGAATGAATAAACCATGTAGTCTTTATGACCAACAAACATCAATCCATCCATCTATCTATCCACCTATCCATCCACGCATGCACGCTTCAAATGAATCATAGCGGCAGAGCTGGAATACGGTAACAAGAGCAGAGAGGTCAACTAAAACTGGAGTCCAGGAGGCGAGAGAATGGTCACGTCAGTCCAGGGTGCGACCACGAGGTTATTACGGCAAATCTCCTTGTAGCCTCCATTATTCTCATCCTCACTCCCTCACTCCCCTCCTCTCCCTCTCTCGTCCCCCTCTCTCTCAGCACAACAGTTCACAAGGCATGTACTACTTCGCCTCGCTCTCTCTCCTTCCTCTCCTCTCCTTTCCTGTTTTTTTTTCTTGCCTGTCTGCCTCAGAGAAAGCTTGAGGAGTCGTCACCATAGGGAGCGTTTCAGAAGGTTCTTTACGCTCTCTCGGAAAAAGGAGGGGAAAAATGGTACACACGCATTCATACACACACACACACACACACACACACACAGGTTCCTCTCTCCTCTCTCTCTCTCTCTCTCTCTCTCTCTCTCTCTCTCTCTCTCTCTCTCTCTCTCTCTCTCTCTCTCTCTCTCTCTCTCTCTCTCTGTAGACATGTCCCCTCGTATTCCCCAGGTATCTCATGAGGCCACAAAAAACGGACCAAGACGGAAGGAAGGCTGGGAACTTCTCCACGAATACTGACTTGCCAAGGAGATCAACAAAGACACGGAAGCTTATATTTATCGTCTCTCTCTCTCTCTCTCTCTCTCTCTCTCTCTCTCTCTCTCTCTCTCTCTCTCTCTCTCTCTCTCTCTCTCAAGGCATCATTTTCTATTATCAGTTTACACCTCGTCCTTGCGTGTCAGTGCATGTAAGGTAACTCTGGTTTGTTATAGTTTGAAATGCAGGTTCTTCGGAAAGCATTGATACGCTTATGAGGAAGTCTGTCTCTGGAGTCTTCCGCGCTATATTCTACGAAGTCCATTTGTTGAGGGATACGTTGCATACTAATTCGATTATTCATAAAGTAAAGCTTGGTTGTGTTTAATATATACGAGAACGATCTCATTACATGACTAATAGGTAATGATCATCTTTTTTTTTTTTTCCTAATTCTGTTCTGTATTGTATTCTACAAAGTTCTGGTAGCGAGGGTTAATTCACATATTAATTTGACTGTTCGTAAAGTAAGGTGTGTTCGGTACGATTAAGAAATATAGATGAAAAGGATCTCATTCCAAGACTAATAACTTAAGAGGATCGGATCACATGACATTTTGGGGCACATGATATTAGAGACATTCAGGGAAAAGATATGAGCAAGATTTCCTGAAATACTCATAACTTAAGACATTCTCTGAAAATAAAATATTAGAGGAAGATGATCTAGTTGCATTATACTCTGGGAGACTGAGAAGGAAGTAATAGGTTTTTCATAGAACATGTCGGAATACCATACAGAAGAATCCTCGCCATCTATTAGTTTTCCTTGCTGGGGGAGAATCTGATGTCATGATGCCCTGAGACATTCAGCGGAAAATCACGGCTGAAGGAAATCTGATGTGATTTTCTTGAGACGGAGAAAATTGGTAGATGGAGAAAAACAGATCACAATATATTGAGTGGCAGACAAGAACAAGGAGTGAATGTAGAGAGTCTGATAACTTGATAACGAAAGCGAATTAGATAACAGAGAATTTAATAACATAACACATCGAAACACACAGAGAACGGTCACGTGAAGAGAATTTAATATACTGATGCATTAAGAAAGACGCCAATAGATGAAGAGGGGACGGTCCGAACTGCACACTCCGCCAGGTGAGCGCAAAGGAAAATCACCTTACCTTGCAGTATCAGGTGAAGGTCAAATGTAGTGAGGCGTTCCCTTGAAAGATGGATAAATAACGTTATTATCATCATTATTTCTTTTATTTACTACAAGCTCTCGCACTCGCACACTTAACTTAATGATGCTGCTTTTGCGTAAATGGCTTGTTAGTTTTCTTCTCTTCACGGATTTCACTTTTTTTTTTTTTTCACTTCACTACTTCACTTCATTATCATCAACTATACCTACAACAATTTCACAAACAAAAGCTTTACCCTACGATAACTTGACTAAAAACTTCACTTCACCTTACTAACAACCTTGTAACTTCACCTCACTTACAATTTATACAACTAACTTTACATCCCTAACAACAACATCACCTAAAACTTTACCCACAACTTTAATAAAAACTTCAACAACACTCTCACGTCATCAAAGTCACACGTAAGTTACCTGCACACAAAATAAACAGCACCTTTCATAAATTTGCCATGTTCATCACTGTTAGTTGCGACGCTAATATGAAGGCCTAACGAAGAAAACACACCAACCATAACTCAAACCGGAGATAAATACAAGATCACACCTATTTCAAATTCAAATAGAAGAATGATTTAATCCCTAGAACTAATACGGGCCACGCTAGTATAAAGACCTGACGCAGAAAACAAACCATAATTCACAGCAAAAAGCCGAAGACAAGATCACACAGCATCCAATTATTCAGGTAAAACTTAAGAACATCTTCCTTTCCCCAGGTGACAGAACGCTTTAGTCACAAGAACTACTCCAGGAGACGCTGCTGTGAAGGCCTGACTATGAAAACACACAATAATTCACAGCAAAAAGACAACGACAGGATCACACAGCATCCAATTGCAAGTTAAGTAGTACGCCTCCCTTTCCTAAGCATCAAAAAGCACCAGTCACGAGAACTCTCACAGGAAATGCTTATATAAAAACCTGACGAAGAGAACACATATAAATCACATCAAAGAAACCTATACAAGATCACACAGTATCTATTGCAAGTTAAGGTCACGCACTTCCCCTTCCTCAGGTGTCAGAACCCTCCAGTCACAAGAACTCCGCGTCATAACCTGTGGGAAAAGAGAAATACACCTGTCTGCCCTCCAGTCGCTCTCTGTCTGTCTGTCTATTCGTTCGTCAAACACATGCAACGCTTCACAAAACTGTCCTTCCCCATCCCCCCTTCTGGGTATTGTTGCTTTGTAGTCTTCACTTGCATATATACAATCTCTCTCTCTCTCTCTCTCTCTCTCTCTCTCTCTCTCTCTCTCTCTCTCTCTCTCTCTCTCTCTCTCTCTCTCTCTCTTAATTTAATTTAAAAATTAATTTAATTTAATTTAATTTAAAAAAGTATTTTGCGCGCCAGAGGGAACAAAGAACAGTCATGCAAATAAGAAAGACCATTTTAATTGCTGCTCTCCGTCCGCCACCGCCGCCACCACCACCACCACCACCGCCATCACCACCACCATCACCACCGCCACCCACAGCACAGTCTCCCTCTCCTCACCCACAAGTCCCCATCTGCAAGACAATAAAATTTAACGTATGAAATGCCAATATTCTGCGCCGGATTCACTTCGTTTGCCTCCATTGTCTGCACTGAGTGGCCTCGGACACTCTTAATGGGCTCTGTCTCACTGGCGCGTCTCGGAACACTCCACTCTCTCTCCACTCTCTCTCTCTCTCTCTCTCTCTCTCTCTCTCTCTCTCTCTCTCTCTCTCTCTCTCTCTCTCTCTCTCTCTCTTCAAGTCTTTGTGTTCTTGTGGAATGCCGTGGATTTCAATGAGCGCTTACGTCTGCAAATTAGAGATTTTTTTTTTTTTTTTTAATACTAACTAACAGCTTCTACTTTGTCATTTTAACGAGGCAGATGAAAGAAAGAGACAGAGGTAAATGCATCTTGTTTTTATCTCTCTCCCTCTCCGTTCCTCTCCCCGCACTTGACGAAACAATGGGATACATCAGGTTTGTTTTGTTTTCTGTCTTAATGAGTCATCTGGTGGAGTAATGAAAAGGTGGGTAACATAAGCCAAATTCCACGCTAGATGCAGTCACCGCCATCCACGCCCGTAGAAGACTGCATGTTACTTGGCTGATTTAACCCTCTGAGTTCTGACTGATATGACTTCTCCTTAAGCCTAATAAAAGGGTCTGGTTTGGAGTGCAGTTTTAAAGACACCACTAATAGCAAATGGCGTGTATTCTTAAAAGCTTTAGACTCCAATCAAGACTATCTTCAAAGGCCATAGAGATGATTAGTCGAGTCCTCACGGTATTTTTTTTCCCTTTGGTAGTACTGCATCTTTGTCCATTTATCACCAGAATCCTAAGAACATCCTTGAAAGCTCAAATAACTTCCATTAAACCCTGCTGAAAGTACTGGAGATCAGACACTAAAACGCTTGAGAACATGAACCGAAGATCGATTGGAGAAGCTAATTTTTTTTTTCTTGAGTTTACTATTTCCATCCTTTGTAAAATCGTCGAGGGTTACAGAAATTAAGCGAAAACACGTCAGGTACTCTTATGCGACGCACGGTATATTTGGTACACTGGGCAACTTCTTAATTTCCCCCAAACGCGAGTGATATTGATTCCTGATGTTCTGAGCCGTATTGGAAAGTGGAAAACTCACAACTCTTAGATTACGCAACAGATGCATGTACTGCCATATCACTCACGGTGTATTTAGAACACAACGTAACTTCTCCCCCACGAGCGACACCAATGCCTGATGTTCTTCTAGACCGCATCGGAAACTGAAGAACTCTTTAGTTTTAGATTACGCAACAGATATCATGTACTCTCATAACACGCACGGTATATTTAGAACACCACTAACCTCTCCCATCCACAAGCGATACCAATGCCTGATGCTCTTCTGGGCGGCATCGGAAACTGAAGAACTCATTACTCAGAGGTGCTCGCTGCTGCCTTTGTCCTCACTGCGGCGCGGGAAATGAAAGTGAGGTTGCGAATCCCGTGTCCCACTCTGCCTTCCTTCTCATCCCTTACATGTGAACCCTTGGGCCAGGCAGCCGTGTTTGGCCATCCTCCAGTACAGCTAAGCAGGAAGAGGAGGGAGAGAGAGAGAGAGAGAGAGAGAGAGAGAGAGAGAGAGAGAGAGAGAGAGAGAGAACAAGGTGCACTGCTGTGTGTGTTGATGTAATACAGTTCACACAAGGCGGTCTTTTTCGTCCGTTTTTTTTTCTTTCTGTCCTTTTTTTCACTTTTTTTTTTCAGTCTGTTTGATCGTCTTCTACGTTTTACATCTATTGCTAAATTTCTTTCCGTGCAGTTTTCTCTTGATTTTTTTTTTTTCTCTCCATTTTCTTTCCCGGTTTGTCTTGATGCTGGAGAAAATCAAGGGAAACTTCACTTGAAAACTGGTCATATCTCCAGTGAGAGAAATCCTGACGAAGGACAGACAGACAGACAGACAGACAGACAGACACCCGCCACAACTATTCGTATTTAATAATCAGTCCTGTTTGAGGGAAAGATTTACGGCGGCGAGTTTCGGCGTCAAGAAAAATAAAGAAGAAAAGAAGAACACGAGTTAAGAAAACGTGGATTTGTGAATGAAAATGTTGACCGCAAAAGAAAAAAAGAAAAAAACGGTAGGCGATATTAGTTTCCTGTTGTAACTTCCATCTTTGATCACTTTTTACTCTCTCTCTCTCTCTCTCTCTCTCTCTCTCTCTCTCTCTCTCTCTCTCTCTCTCTCTCTCTCTCTCTCTCTCTCTCTCTCTCTCTCTCTCTAGATTCGCCACTCTCGGCAAGTCTGAAGCTCCACCACGCCTTTTCTCACACATTCATATTCATTTCTTCATTCCTCGCCTCCAGACGACGCAAGTATTTTAGCTCAACTGCCTCTAGCTGCAGGTCTCTTCCTCCTGCCGTACGTTGATCTTCTCACGTCCTCCTGCACACTAACTCTCCCTCCTCGTCCCCTTTTCCCTTTGGCTGCAGAACGGAGGCGCGCGTGGTGAAGCTTCCTCTCTTCCTCTCCTCCCCTGTGTTTCCCTTCCAGTCATTCCGGAACGATATGTGACGGCTATGTGTCCTGTTTGGCAGTGCAAGTGTGGCTCTCCTCGCACAAAACGCCGAGCCACGTGAGGTGTTGAAGGCAAAGGTTTCCTGGGTTTTTGGCGAAGGGGGAGTTGTTGTCACTGCTGTCCAATTCTTCTCCGCTCCATTAGTGCATTTTCTAACAGATTCCTATGTCTTTTCGCACAAGGAAGGGCCAGAATGCAAGACACAGGAGGTGAATGTTTCAGTTCTAGCGAAAAGAAACATGCTACCCACGTTTTCTTGTTCTCGGGACAATATATTCTTTAGCACACCAGGGCAGTCTTATGTTATTTTTTTTAAAGGATGACAGGCAGACTAAGAAAGCTCCATCTACTGCTTCGATCTAATGGGAAACCGGGAATTGGCGAAGAGGGAACTGTTGCCATTGCTGTCCCATTCTTCTTTGGTCCATTAGTGCATTTTCTAGTAGATTTTTAAAGGTCTATGTATTTCAAGGGAAGGCTAGATAGGGAGACACAGGGGTAAATGCCTTTTCTCTCTGATATGTTACCCACGTCTTGTTATTCCCGGCATAATAGATCCTTTAGCACACTAGCACAAGATTATATTACTTCTTAAAACGAGGGATGCCGAGAGAGACTAAGGATGCTCTGTCTACAACAGCAACATACTGTAACACCAGGAATGGGGACAGGAAGGGAAGGGCCGCTGCTACATACATAAAGTTAAACGAAGTTTGGACACCTTCAAGTGGTCGGAGAGTTTGTATGTTTACCGCAGCAACACTCCGCGGCTTGTGTGAGTTCTGTAGGCGTTTCCGGACTGTGAAGCTGAAAGGGTGATGTCATTATTCATATAACAGATTCTGCAGTTAATACATTTACTAACTAACCTAACTCACTTTACTAACTTATCGACCTACTGAATAATAGCACTGACAGAGTAGCACCACTAATAACTCATTACTTTACTGAATGCTTCTCCGATTGCTATAATAACAAGAACACAGGAATATAAGAACATAAGGAAAGTTGCAAGAAGCATAAAACATTATTTACTTATTTTGCAGTTGTCTTTGAGGGATAAGAGATCTAAAGCAGAGCAGCAGGTGGTTGTAGTTCAATGATTCTACCTCCAATAAAATCTTACTATGGGATTATTTACATTTAGAATCGTGACTGATGGAAAGAAAAGATCCATAACAAAACAGTAAGTAGCGGCAGGACAGCGACACCGTTCACAATTACCTACGACGAAATTATCATATTTAGATTTGTGTTTCGAAAAAAAAATCTTGAATCCAAGCAGCTGGTGAGTGATCAGTGTAGTGTTGCTGTCACGTCCGTCATGGAGTGTGCCCGTTAACCATTGTTTATTGCCCTCACCAAATTAATGACGCGAGGACCAACCGGGTGTTTGTACCAGATGACGGCACACCTCCGCGCACAAGCACCGGTATCACGAAGCCCAGTGAATTTCCGGTATATAAACTGGATAAAAATTAATATATGTTAGTAGATGTCACGAGGTTCAGTGAATTTCATATGTATAAAGGAATAGAAATTAACATATGGATTAGTCACCAAGTCCAGGAAATTTCGTGAATGTAAATGAAACAGATTAATATATGGACTAATTAAGTGTTTTTAATTAAGATCTCTACAAAAACTAAGATTCTTATTTTCAACATCACGCACCAAGAGTTATGTCAAATTTAACTTGAAACTGAAATCAACAATATACCCTTACACACACACACACGCACACACATACACACAATGCCATACCTACACCACACACACACACACACACACACACACACACACACACACACACACAAATAGGGAAAGCCGTCATACACACAAACAATACACTGATCCCCAGCCCACAGGAACACACGGGGCTTCAACGTACGCGTGTTTAGCGGTGACTTAATGCCTTGGTTTGATGCCCGCGTGTTGTGTTATGGTGGCGGGATGCTTCTCTCTCTCTCCCTCTCTCTCTCTCTCTCTCTCTCTCTCTCTCTCTCTCTCTCTCTCTCACTCTCTCTCTCTCTCTCTCTCTCTCTCTCTCTGTGTGGATTAAATCTCCATCCATTGATTAATTCGTGCTTTAAACTTGAATTTAATACTGTATTCGTCTATCTATCTATCTGTCTATCTGTCTATGTGTCTATCTGTCTATGTGTCTATCTACAAATTCATAACAGAAACAGATCAACATATACAGAAACATACATACATACATACATACATACATAAATACGATTCTCTCTGTTCTGCACTTCCGCTAACGTTTCCCCCCCTCTCTCTCTCTCTCTCTCTCTCTCTCTCTCTCTCTCTCTCTCTCTCTCTCTCTCTCTCTCTCTCTCTCTCTCTCTCTCTCTCTCTCTCTCTCTCTCTCTCTCTCTCTCTCTCTCTCTCTCTGTCACATACCTGAATCGTTCGCTTGAGAGAGAGAGAGAGAGAGAGAGAGAGAGAGAGAGAGAGAG
Organism: Scylla paramamosain; assembly: GCF_035594125.1. Lineage (NCBI taxonomy): Eukaryota > Metazoa > Arthropoda > Malacostraca > Decapoda > Portunidae > Scylla > Scylla paramamosain. Next base: position 3,443,576 of record NW_026973668.1, read on the forward strand.
AGAGAGAGAGAGAGAGAGAGAGAGAGAGAGAGAGAACGATAAAACTTTCGTTGTCAGGAAGCATTTAGTGTAAACCTAAAGACGTGGAGAGTAGCAGGGTACAATACAAGGCAAGTTCTTCTTTTCTTCTTTCTTCTTCCATGTTATCTGCTGGAGGGGCAGACGGAGGGAAGGGGGAGAAGGCAATTGTTCTGGGAAGTGTTTGAGGGGAAGGACAAAGGCAGAGAGAGAGAGAGAGAGAGAGAGAGAGAGAGAGAGAGAGAGAGAGAGAGAGAGAGAGAGAGTCGTTTTGTTGTTTACTTTAATTTTTAAGTTAATTCGTATGCAAAATCTATGAAGGTATTGGTGGTGGTAGTAGTAATAGTAGTAGTAGTAGTAATAGTAGTAGTAGTAGTAGTACCAGCAGCAGCATTACTAGTAGCAGCAACAGTAACGAACAAACCTTCAAAAAAATATCGCAACCACCACCATCACCACCACCACCACCACCACCACCACCACCACCACCACTACTTCCAATAATAACAACAACAGCGACAACAAAAACAATCACTGTCACAGTTTACCTTTTCACCCCAACCCGCAGTGGCATCGTAAGAAAAGAACGAAAAAAGAAGGAAAGAAAGACAAACAAGAAAACACAAAATACACACAGAAAAAGAGAATAGAAAAAATAAAAGAACCCGGGGAGAGAAAACTAAAAAAAGGAACGAAAAAAAGAAAGGACAGCTTCTCTTTCCTCGCAGTTTCGTGGGGGAAAAAATGGAAAAAAAAAATAAAAGATGAACCTTCCTTGGAGAGAGAGAGAGAGAGAGAGAGAGAGAGAGAGAGAGAGAGAGAGAGAGAGAGAGAGAGAGAGAGAGAGAGAGAGAGAAAGTGTGTCTAGCCTCTGTACTCTCATTTTTCTTATTTCTTTTTCTTTTACGATATGAGAATAAAAAAAAAAAAAAAACGTATTTCAAATCCTTAAATCCGTGATACATAATACATAGCTCAGGATTTTCAGCCTTACACTCTTGTCCATTCCTGTAATTCTTGAATAAACTCATGAATATTTACTAACCACAGTAAAAAAAAAAGGAAAATACACTGCACATTCATTTATATATATATATATATATATATATATATATATATATATATATATATATATATATATATATATATATATATATATATATATATATATATATATATATATATTCATTGGTACTAAGTAGTGTAAAAATAGTAGTAGTAGCAGTAGTGGTACTAGTAGTCGCCGTCTGTTCTTCTCTCATACATACATACGACTCTCTCTCTCTCTCTCTCTCTCTCTCTCTCTCTCTCTCTCTCTCTCTCTCTCTCTCTCTCTCTCTCCTTCCCTAACCCTTGTCTGGACACCGGGAATCTTGTCGTCATCTACAGGAACAAGAGCGCCACAGTTTCCCACGCGGTAAGTCTTGCGCGACGTACCAGCTTTGGGTGAGCGGCGGTGGAAAGGAAATATGACACCTGGGGGCCGGCAGATGAAAAAAAAAAAAAGATAGTGTAGGAGGCGTGCATGTTACTGAGGGTGTGTTTTGCTCAGTGTTTTGTATAATAGAGGTGTGTGTGTGTGTGTGTGTGTGTGTGTGTGTGTGTGTGTGTGTGTGAGAGAGAGGAAAGATGCATGTAGGTAATAATTATCTTTCTGTTGTTGTTCTTGTTATCCATGTCCTGTTTTTTGTTCTTGTTCCTGTTCTTGTTCTCCTTCTTGTTCCAAATCTTTTCTTATTCTTGTTCTTTTCATCCTTTTGTTGTTGCTGTTGTTGTTGTTGTTTTCTTCTTCTTCTTCTTTATGAACACTGAACATTATCATCATCATCCCTACTGTGTTTGTCTCGAGTCCTCTGATATGCTAAAATATCTATCAATTGTCAGCTTTTGCATGAATCATCACAGAATTTCAGATTCAGAAAGCCTTTCAAAAACACAGTGGAAATAAGTGCATTAGGTGACTCATCTACTGACAATGCATAAACTATTGTTCTCTTTGTATTCTCTAGGTCTAGGCTTCCATGCACCACAACTGTCTGGCCCTTGAGACGGCGGAGGAGGGCCAGAGGACCCAGAGGAGACCCAGAGGAGCCCTTGGCGGGCTCCTCTGGGTCTCCTGTCCGCTGATTAACGCCCGGGTGGTGATAGACAGCCGCCGTATGTCCACACAGCATCACGCTCACTGGTGCCTAACGATGGTGTGTCCCTTTACTCACACAGACAGAGGCAGAACAAGAGCGAGAGAGTGGGAGAGAGAGCGACAGCGAGAGGGTGACAGATACTCCTGCACAGAAAAAAAAAAAAAAACTATATAATCAAGCATTTCAGTAACCCCTCGGTACTTGTCCTGCCCTTCTGAATGTACTCTTTCAAACACCCACTCAATACACTGCGCTCTCTCTCTCTCTCTCTCTCTCTCTCTCTCTCTCTCTCTCTCTCTCTCTCTCTCTCTCTCTCTCTCTCTCTCTCTCTCTCTCTCGCCTCAGTCTCCGCTTTTATCACCTGCTGCTGCCTCTGAGCCTCTCCCGTACCTTCTCTTTGGTGGTATTTCGCCATTCCTACCACAGCCATTTCCGAATATCCCGCTATTCTCTCCTCACCTCCTTTCAAAACGGCTTTACATTCTCAAAAAAATTCTACATTAGTTTCCCCCCCGAAAAGTTCCCTGTTCCTCTTATTTCCATTGTCCCGCCATCCTCTAAGGCAATTGTCTTTTCCATTTCAATCTCGTAATTGTCAGACTTAAACCTTTTTCCTCCTAATGATTTAGAGTCACATCTTGCTGTTCCTTGCCCGCCACACGAGTTTCCGGAGCTACTACATTTTCTATACACACGCTGAGTGTACGATTCATGTTTTTGCAGTAGTTGATTGTGTCTGTGTCATCATGCGTCACTGTACACAAAGGAAGCCGACTAACAAGTTTTTTTGTGGCAATAGTGGCAAAGAATCAGTCTTTTCTTGTTTTTGTTTTTATTGTTCTAGTTTTTGTTCTTGTTCTTGTTCTTCTTTTATTTCTTTTTTTTTTCTTCTTTTCTTTATCTTCCTCTAGTTTTCATTTCCTTCACTCACAGGTCATGAAGCCTCCTGGTCTCACGTAACACAATTTCTACGTCCTGTAACTTAATCATCCAACAGCCACCATCGCCATCACCCACCATCCAACAGCCACCATCGCCACCACTCACCATCCAACAGCCACCATCGCCACCACCCACCATCCATCTGGGAGGTGGCGGATGATGCGTGGTGTGAGGTAGTGAATGAGTGATGTGAGGTGGGTGATGGGTGATGTTGAGGTGCTGGATGATGGATGTTATTGGGAGGTGGCAGTTTTCGTATGTTTTAAAGCGGCAGGCGGCTCGTGTCATCCACCGCCTGCCACCTCCAACATCCGCCATCCGCCACCTTTCATCAACCGCCATGCACCATCTGCCACCTTCCATCATCCACCACTTTCCAACATCCGCAATCCACCATCCGCCACCTCCTACTATCCGCTATCACCATCTCCCATCCTTTCTTCCTCTTTTTATTTTTCTCTTCTTTTTCCTACATTCTAGTACATACGTACCAAAATGCTAAAACACACTCAAAACACCCTTTATGGAGACACAGAGTAGCATTACCATAAACAAGTATTTTCAGTGTTTTGAGCTTGTGACGTACATGAACGCCAAAATACATGCAAAGCAACCTGTATGGGGAGACAAAAAAGACATTACGAGAAACATGTATTATGAATGTTTTTGAACTTCTCAATTACCAAAACGCTAAAACTTATGGAGAAACAGAACAACACTACCTAAAAACGTGTATTTTCAGTTTAATTAACATTGTTAGGTACCAAAAAGCTAAAATGCATGTAAAGCACCTTATATGGTGAAAGGAACGACATTTTAAGAAACGTTTTTGTTCAGTAATTATGGACGTGTTAGGGACCAAAACGCTAGAAGCCATCGAGAGTACCCTATATGGGAAAAGAATATATTACCAAAAATACATCTCTGTTCAGTGTTTTTTAAGCTACTTGCGTACCAAAATGCTAAAAAGCAGAGAAAACACCCTTTAAGTTTTTTTATTTTTTTTTTATGTAGGAAGGATACTGGCCAAGGGCAACAAAAATCTAATAAAAAAAAATGCCCACTGAAATGCCAGTCCCTAAAAGGGTCAAAGCAGTGGTCAAAAATTGTTGGATAAGTGTCTTGAAACCTCCCTCTTGAAGGAATTCAAGTCATAGGAAGGTGGAAATACAGAAGCAGGCAAGGAGTTCCAGAGTTTACCAGAGAAAGGGATGAATGATTGAGAATACTGGTTAACTCTTGCGTTAGAGAGGTGGACAGAATAGGAGTGAGAGAAAGAAGAAAGTCTTGTGCAGCGAGGCCGCGGAAGGAGGGGAGGCATGCAGTTAGCAAGATCAGAAGAGCAGTTAGCATGAAAATAGCGGTAGAAGACAGCTAGAGATGCAACATTGCGGCGGTGAGAGAGAGGCTGAAGACAGTCAGTTAGAGGAGAGGAGTTGATGAGACGAAAAGCTTTTGATTCCACCCTGTCTAGAACAGCAGTATGAGTGGAACCCCCCCAGACATGTGAAGCATACTCCATACATGGACGGATAAGGCCCTTGTACAGAGTTAGCAGCTGGGGGGGTGAGAAAAACTGGCGGAGACGTCTCAGAACACCTAACTTCATGGAAGCTGTTTTAGCTAGAGATGAGATGTGAAGTTTCCAGTTCAGATTATAAGTAAAGGACAGACCGAGGATGTTCAGTGTAGAAGAGGGGGATAGTTGAGTGTCATTGAAGAAGAGGGGATAGTTGTCTGGAAGATTGTGTCGAGTTGATAGATGGAGGAATTGAGTTTTTGAGGCATTGAACAATACCAAGTTTGCTCTGCCCCAATCAGAAATTTTAGAAAGATCAGAAGTCAGGCGTTCTGTGGCTTCCCTGCGTGATATGTTTACCTCCTGAAGGGTTGGACGTCTATGAAAAGACGTGGAAAAGTGCAGGGTGGTATCATCAGCATAGGAGTGGATAGGACAAGAAGTTTGGTTTAGAAGATCATTAATGAATAATAAGAAGAGAGTGGGTGACAGGACAGAACCCTGAGGAACACCACTGTTAATAGATTTAGGAGAAGAACAGTGACCGTCTACCACAGCAGCAATAGAACGGTCAGAAAGGAAACTTGAGATGAAGTTACAGAGAGAAGGATAGAAACCGTAGGAGGGTAGTTTGGAAACCAAAGCTTTGTGCCAGACTCTATCAAAAGCTTTTGATATGTCCAAGGCAACAGCAAAAGTTTCACCAAAGTCTCTAAAAGAGGATGACCAAGACTCAGTAAGGAAAGCCAGAAGATCACCAGTAGAGCGGCCTTGACGGAACCCATACTGGCGATCAGATAGAAGGTTGTGAAGTGATAGATGTTTAAGAATCTTCCTGTTGAGGATAGATTCAAAAACTTTAGATAAGCAGGAAATTAAAGCAATAGGACGGTAGTTTGAGGGATTAGAGGGGTCACCCTTTTTAGGAACAGGTTGAATGTAGGCAAACTTCCAGCAAGAAGGAAAGGTAGATGTTGACAGACAGAGCTGAAAGAGTTTGACTAGGCAAGGTGCAAGCACGGAGGCACAGTTTCGGAGAACAATAGGAGGGACCCCATCAGGTCCATAAGCCTTCTGAGGGTTTAGGCCAGCGAGGGCATGGAAAACATCATTACGAAGAATTTTAATACGAGGCATGAAGTAGTCAGAGGGTGGAGGAGAGGGAGGAACAAGCCCAGAATCGTCCAAGGTAGAGTTTTTAGCAAAGGTTTGAGCAAAGAGTTCAGCTTTAGAAATAGATGTGATAGCAGTGGTGCCATCTGGTTGAAGTAGAGGAGGGAAAGAAGAAGAAGCAAAGTTATTGGAGATATTTTTGGCTAGATGCCAGAAATCACGAGGGGAGTTAGATCTTGAAAGGTTTTGACATTTTCTGTTAATGAAGGAGTTTTTGGCTAGTTGGAGAACAGACTTGGCATGGTTCCGGGCAGAAATATAAAGTGCATGAGATTCTGGTGAAGGAAGGCTTAAGTACCTTTTGTGGGCCACCTCTCTATCATGTATAGCACGAGAACAAGCTGTGTTAAACCAAGGTTTAGAAGGTTTAGGACGAGAAAAAGAGTGAGGAATGTACGCCTCCATGCCAGACACTATCACCTCTGTTATGCGCTCAGCACACAAAGACGGGTCTCTGACACGGAAGCAGTAGTCATTCCAAGGAAAATCAGCAAAATACCGCCTCAGGTCCCCCCAACTAGCAGAGGCAAAACGCCAGAGGCACCTTCGCTTAGGGGGATCCTGAGGAGGGATTGGAGTGATAGGACAAGATAAAGATATGAGATTGTGATCGGAGGAGCCCAACGGAGAAGAAAGGGTGACAGCATAAGCAGAAGGATTAGAGGTCAGGAAAAGGTCAAGAATGTTGGGCGTATCTCCAAGACGGTCAGGAATACGAGTAGGGTGTTGCACCAATTGCTCTAGGTCATGGAGGATAGCAAAGTTGTAGGCTAGTTCACCAGGATGGTCAGTGAAGGGAGAGGAAAGCCAAAGCTGGTGGTGAACATTGAAGTCTCCAAGAATGGAGATCTCTGCAAAAGGGAAGAGGGTCAGAATGTGCTCCACTTTGGAAGTTAAGTAGTCAAAGAATTTCTTATAGTCAGAGGAGTTAGGAGAGAGGTATACAGCACAGATAAATTTAGTATGAGAATGACTCTGTAGTCGTAGCCAGATGGTGGAAAACTCGGAAGATTCAAGAGCGTGGGCACGAGAGCAGGTTAAGTCATTGCGCACATAAACGCAGCATCCAGCTTTGGATCGAAAATGAGGATAGAGAAAGTAGGAGGGAACAGAAAAGGGGCTACTGTCAGTTGCCTCAGACACCTGAGTTTCAGTAAGGAAAAGAAGATGAGGTTTAGAAGAGGAGAGGTGGTGTTCTACAGATTGAAAATGTAGAAAATGTATTTCCATAGATTTTCAGCTTGTTACGTAGAAAAATTCTAAAATGCATGAAAAGTACTCTATATGGTGAAAGAAAATAATATTAAGAGAAATGTATGTTATAAGAGTTATTAAAATCTTAGGTATCAAAATGTTAAAAGGCATGAATAGCACTCTCTATGGCGAAACAAAGCATCATTACCAAAGACGTGTATTTTGAGCGTTTTTCCCAGTGTTAGGTACCAAACGCCAAAATACATGCAAAGCCACCTTTAATGGGGACAGGAAAGGTCATTAACTGAATTGTGTCTTTTGGGAATTTTCAGGGTGTTAGCCACGATAAATGTTAAAAAGCATAAAAATAATATGGAAAAAGATAAATCATTAGCAAAAGCGTGTCTCTTGAATGTTTTCAACTATTTACGTACCAAAACGTTTAGACGCATACAAAACCTTTTATCCTTTTATAGAGAAACAGAAAATATATATGCATCTATCGAGAAAGGAAACGACCTTTCCAGAAACGTGTCTTTTGAGTGTTTATGAGCGTGCTAGGCAACAGAAGCCTACAAAACATGGAAGGCATCCTATATGTGAATAGAAATTATTATAAAAAAAAAAAACGTAACATTTCAGTGTTTTTGACTTTATTACCAAAAATGTGGCATTTGAGTGTTTTGACTTAATTTCGTAGCAAAAAGCTAAGAGTCATGCAAAACACGATTTATAGCGAAACAGGATAACATTACCAAAAACAAGAATTTTGAGTGTTTTTAACCTTCTTACGTAAAAAAAATACCAAATTCCATGAGAAGTACCTTATATGGGAAATGGAAACACACTGCGATGAACATTTATTATGAGTGTTTTTAACCTTGAGCCCCAAAACTGGATAACACATAAATAACTCTCTATATGGAAAAACGTTTACTTTGAGTGTATTTCACACCAAACCGATAAAATGCATGCAAAGCACCCTTCATGGCGAAAAGAAGAGAGATTTCAAGAAACGTGTCCTTTGAGTGTTCATGAATGTGCTATGAACCTAAACGCTAAAAGAAAAAAAAAAAAGTATGGAAAACTCGTATAAGTAAGACAAAAAAATTACCAAAACATCTATTTTCACTCCTTACGTACTAAAACTTTAAGACTCATGCAAAACACTCTTTATGGAAAAGGAGAATAACTTTTCCAAAACAAGTATTTTAGTGTTTTTGAGCTTATTGCATAGAAAAACACCAAAATACATGCAAAACACCCTATACGGAGAAACGAAAAGACATTGCCAGAAACGTGTGTTATGTGTGTTTTTGAGCTTCTTTGGTAAAAAAAAAAAACGCTAAAAAGCATGAATAGCACTCTATATGGAGAAACAAATCAATATTAGCAAAAACGAGCATTTTGTGAATATCACATTGTTACGAAGCAAAAAAAATAACACTTATGGAAAGCACCCTATTAGGGGGGAAAGAAAATAAGATTTCCAGAAAAGTGTCCTTTGAATGTTTATGAGCGTGCAAAGCACCAAAACCATGAAAAAAAAAAAAAACATGGAAAACGCATCATATAATAAAAAAAAAAAAAAATAATAGCATTATCAAAAAGTCTGTCACAACTGTTTATCAGCTAGATATTTACCAAAACGCTGAAACGCATTAAAAACCCTTTATGTAGAATCAAAATAACATTACCAAAAACTTATAATTTAAGTGTTTTTCAGCTTGTTAGTTAGAAAAATGCAAAAAAGCGTGGATTCTATTAGGGAAACTAAAAGAAATTACCGGGAACGTATATTACGAGAGATTTACAGCTTCTTAGGTACCAAATGCTAAAATGAATGAAAAGCTCTCTATATCGAGAAACAGAACATTAAGAAAAACCTTTATTTTGCGTGTATTTCATATCTTTAGGTGCCAAAACGCCAAAATGCTCGCACACCACCCGATATGGAAAAGCAAACGAAATTTCTGGAAATGTGTCTTGAGTGTTTATCAACGTGCTAAGCACCAAAATGATAAAAACAAAAGAAAAACATGGAAAACACCCTGTATTCGAAAACATTACATTATAAAAAAAATATATCATTTTCAGTGTTTTTGAGTTAATTTAGAACCAAACGCTAAAACGCATACAAAACACGTTTCATGGAGAAACATTACATGAAGTAATACTACGGAGAAACTATGAAAAACAGTTTGTTACGTAGAAAACGCCTAAATTCATGGAAAGTATATAAATAAGTGGAAAAAAAAAGACATTATGAGAGACGTGTAGGTTTGAGTGCTTTTTTTGTTTTATTCAGGTACCAAAATATTAAAACGCATGAACACAACTCCATTTGGAGAAAGAGAACAACTTACCAAAATCGTGTATTTATAGTGTTTTTCACGTTGTTAGATACGAAAATTCCAAAATACATAGAAAGCCTCCTATATGGTGAAGCGAAACGGAATTACGAGGAATGTGTCTTTTAAGTGTTCTTAAGCCTGATAGACTCCAAACATTATAAAGAATGGAAATCCCCCTGCATGGGAATACTGAACAGCAGTTCGAAAAATATGTTTTATGAGTGTTTTTCAACTTCATACCTACTAAAACGATGAAACGCATGTACATTTTTTTTTTTTTTTTATGAAGACAGAATAATATTACGAAAAAAAAAGTTTTTTTGATGGTTTTTAGTTTATTACGTAAATAATGTAAGCTACATTGGGAAACGAAAAGGCATTTCGAAGGACGTGTACTATAAATGTTTTTGAGCTTCTTGGGTATCAGAACGGAAAAACACGCTAATACCTCTCTATATGGTGAAACAAAACAACATTAACAAAAATATGTTTTTTTAGCGTTTTTCACAGTTAGATACCAAAACGCCAAAATGCATCGAAAGCCCCTTATAAGGGGGAAAAAAAATGACATTACAATAATCGTGTCTCTTGAGTGTATTTGTGCATATTACGCTCCAAAACGATAAAAAGCACAAAACAATATGGTTATGAAAAACAATATTATTTAAACCGTATATTTTAGTATTTTTGAGCTTCTTGCGCACCAGAACGCTAAAAAGCAAGAAAAAACACAAAAGTGCATAAAGAGTACCTGATATGGGGAAAGGAAAAGATATTACGTATAACGTGTATAGTGGGTGTTTTTGAGCTTCTTGGGTACCTAAACGCGAAAAAGCATGAATGAATTTTTGGTAATGTTTTGCTCTATATGGAGAAAGAGAATATTACCAAAAATGTGTGTTTTATGTGTATTTCACATTGTTAGTTACCAAAATGCCAAAATGCATGTAAAGCACAGGAGAAAAGGAATCGAGATTTACACAATTGTGTATTTTGAGTGTTTATGAGCGTTTTAGGCACCAAAAACGCCAAAAAGCAAAAAAAAATCATCCTATATTAGAACACACACAAAAAAGTGTCTCTTCAGTGTTTTTGAACTTCTTTCCAACCAAAAAATCTAAAACATGGAAAATATTCTGTATGGAAAAACATAACATTACTAAAAACAATTATTTTGAGTATTTTTCAATGGGATACGTAGAAAAATACGAAAATGCAGGCAAAGTACCCTATATGTGTGTTTCTGAGTTTCTTAGCTACCAAAAGCTGAAAACGTATTGATATATGGTAATATAGAAAAAAAAAATACACCAAAAACATGTATTTTCATTGTATTTCACATTAATGGGTACCAACAATGGTAACGCAGAAAAACACAAAAATGTATACAAAATACCATATACGAGGAAAGGAAAGGACATTACGAGGAACATGAATTATAAGTAATTTTGAACGTGAAAATTTGAGCGCATAATTTTGAGCGCGCAAAACGCAAAAAATGGCTTAATATCACTCTTTATGAAGGAACAAAACACCTACAAAAACGTGCTATTGCAGTGGTTTTTTTTCACATTCTTAGGTCTCAAAACGTCAAAATGCATACCAGGATCCTGATTTTCAAAAAAAAAAAAAAAATAATAATAATTATCACAAACTTCTTTTCATTGTTTTTTTGTGCTTGTTAGGAGCCAAAATGCTAAAAAAAAAAAAAAATAATAATAATAATAATAGTAATAATAAAAACATTGAATGCACCCTGTATGGAAAAAAAAAGAACATTACTTACAACATGTCTTTTGAGTGTTTTGAGAAACGTACCAAATCACTAAAAACACATGCAAAACACCTTTATTAGTAAAGATAGTAAAATTACCAAAAACAATTTTCTTGACCCTTTTTGAGCTTGTTACGTAGAAAAGAGCCAATACAGACAAAGTACTTTACATAAAGAAACGAAGACATTGCCAGAAACATTTTTTTTTTTTTTTTTGAGCTTCTTAGGTACCAAAATGGTAAAATACACGAATAGTACTCTATATCGAGAAAAGAACATTTCCAACCACTTGTATTTTTGTTTTTCACATTATTAAGTATTAAATGCCAAAATGCAAGGAAAGCGCCCTTTTGTGGGAAAATTATATGACAATACCAGAAACGTGTATTTTTACGTGAAAATACAAGAAACGTGTAAAACAACATGAATAGCACTTTATATTAAAATGAACATTGCTAAAAAAAAAATGTATTTTGAGTATATTTCACATTATTAATTAAATCCTCCAAAATGCACTCATTGACCCTTATATGAGGAAAAGAAGTGAGATTTCCAGAAACGTGCATTTTGAGTGTTTATAAGCGTGGTATCCACCAAAACTTGGTATCCACCAAAAAGAATCATAGAAATCACGGTATATGGCAAAACAAAATATTACCAAAAACATCTCATTTCAGTGTTTATGAGGTACTTACGTGCCTAAATGCTGAGAACCATGGAAAACACAATTTATTCCAAAACAAAATAAAATGAGTAAAAACAAGAAATTTACATATTTTTTTCAGATTTACGTAGGAAAACGCCAAAATGCACGCAAAGTATAAGGAAATGAAAGTCCATTACGACACACGTGTATTATGAGTGTTTTTGAGCTTCTTAGGTACCATATTCTACAACGCATTAATACGTGGAAAAACAGAACAACATTATCAAAAACGTGTATTTTGAGTGTATTTCACAGTTAAATACCAAAACACCAAAAGCATGCAAAACACTCTATATGAGGAAGGCAAACGAGATTTCCAGAAAATTTTTTCGAATGGTTATGAGCGTGATATGTACCAAAACGCTAAAACGCATGAGTAGTACTCTACATGGAGAAACAGAACAATAAAACCAAAAACGTGAATTTTGAGTTTGATTTACATTGTTAGGTACAATGTACATTGTTAGGTACAAAAAAAAACTTCTGACTTTTTATAAGCGTGTTAGGCAGTAAAACGTTAAGAAACATGAAAATCACCTTATATGGAAATATAAAACAATATTACGGAAACCGTGACCTTTCAGTGTTTTTGAGATTCTTACATACGAAAAAGCCAAACCGCGTAACATCTTGTTATGCACAAAACTCCAAAAAGCATAGAAATGACCCTATATGGAAAAAGGAAAGGACATCACGACGAACGTGTTTTTGAGCTTCTTAGGTACCACAACGCGAAAACGCCTCAATATCACTCTGCATGGAGAAATGGAACAAGTTTACTCATAAAGTGTATTTTAGATGTATTTCACATTGATAGGTACCAAAACACCAAAATACATGCAATGCACCCTATATGTAGAAATGAAACGAAACAGAATAATATTACCAAAACCAAGAAGTTTGAGTGTTTCTGGGCTTGTTACGTGCAAAAACTCCAACATGTGAAGAAAGTACCCTATATAGGGAAGAAAAGGAACATTACGATGATCGTATATACTGAGTGCTTTTCAGCTTTTTTAGGTAGCAAAACGGGAAAACGCCTCAATAGCATTCTCTTTGGAGAAACAGAACATTACCAAAAACGTATTTTTAAGTGTATTTCACAAAATTAGGTAAGAAAACGCAAAAATACACGCAAAGCACCATATATGCTTAAATGAAACATGATTTCCAGAAAAGTGTGAAAAATCATTAAAGGATTTCTACATGAGACAGCAAAACAATATTAGAAAATATGTTTTAGTTCAGTTTTTTCAGCTACTTACCAGAACGTGAAAAAAAAACAATGGAAAAATACAAATATAACAAAATCGTGCATTTTGTGTGTTTTTTTTTTTTCTCACACATTTAAAAAAAACGGCAAAATGCATGCAAATCCTCTTAAATAGGGAAACGAAACTACATTACAAGAAACAATTTTTTTTTTCAATGTTTCTAACGTGTTAGGCAAGAAAACGCAAAAAAATAAATAAACAAATAAATAAGAATAATAATAATAAAAAAATTCCCCTGTATAGGAACACAAAACGACATTACACATTACAAAAAAAGTATATTTTGTGTCTTTCACGTAATAAGAAGTAAAAAAAAAACACATGCAAAACACACTTTATGGAGAAACAAAAAAAACATTAAAAAAAACAAATAATTTGAATGATTTTGAGATTTTTTAGTAGAAAACGCCAAAAATGCATGGAAAATAACCTATATGGTGAATTACAAAGACCTTACAAGTGTTATTAATGTTTTTGAGCTTCAAAGTAATAAAACGCAGGAAACGAATTAATTTCATCATATATGGAGAAACAGAACAACATTACTGTAAACATGTAATTTGACTTTTTTTTTCTTCTTATTGTTAGAGACGAATAATGCATCTGAAGCCCCTTCCAAAGAAAAGAAAAAAAAAAACATTTCAAGAAACGTGCCCTTTAAGTCTTTTGTGCATGTTAGGCACCAAAACGCTAAATAGAATTGAAAGCAAACTACATTTGTATAGAAAACAACTTAACAAAAAATGTCTCTTTTGGAAGATTTTAATCTTCTTACTTACCAAAACGCTAAAACTCTTGCAAAACAACATTTATGGAGAAACAGAATAAAATAAACAATAGAGAGTATTTCGAGTGTTTTAAGGCTGTTACGAAGAAAAACGCCAAAATGCATATAAGTGTATATTTTACATTATTAGGTATCAAAACGCTAAAATACATGCAAAGCATTCTATATGGGGGAAAGAAACGACATTTCAATAAACGTGTCTTTCGAGTGTTTTTTTTTTTTTTTGAGCGTGTTAATCACCAAACAAGAAAAAGCATGTAAATCACTTCACATGGGAACACGAAACAACATGACGAAAAACTTGCCTGTTCAGTGTTTTTGAGGTACTTACGTACACTACAATGCATACAAAACACCCTTTATGGAAAAGCATAATAACCTTACAAAAAACAAGTATTTTGAGTATTTTGATCTTGTTACATAGAAAAACGCGAAAATACTATTTATGGTGAAAAGAAAATACATTACGAGAAATGTGTATTATGAGTGTTTTAGAATTTCTTCAGTACCAAAACGCGAAAACGCGTATTGAGAAACAGAACAACATTACCAAAAACGTGTACTTTGAATGTTTTTTTTTTAACATTGTTCGGTAACGCAACCCAAAATGTTTGAAAGCCCCTTATATGGGGAAATGAAACATTACAAGAACAGAACAGGGCCCAGTACGGATCCCTGTGGTAAACCGCTTACAGCTTCTCGCCTGTTTGAAGATTTACCATTTGTAACGAGGCGTTGCTTTCCCTCAGAGAGCCAGTCTTCCACCCACTGGACACTTTTGCCATCTGTACCACGTGGCTTTGATTTACTTAGTGGATTATGGGGAACTTTGTCAAACGCTTTTTGAAAGTACAGGTAAGCTACATCTTCTACCTTGGTCTAATAATTCATGGTGAAAACATCGTTAAACAAGTCAAGTAGGTTTGTTAAGCAAGAGCGTCTGTTTCCAAAACCGTGTTGTGAGTCACTGATCAGGTCGTTTACTTCTAGAAAGTTCACTAAATTATTGCGTATTACAGTCTCCTTCAATTTACACACTACAGATGTGAGGCTGATGGGTCTGTAGTTACTCGGCAGTGAATCGTCGCCTGGGGGCAATGTCAGCTAACTTCCAGTCGCTGGGAACCTTACCGGAGTGAAGTCATTTGGTGAGAAGCATTGGAAGAGGTTTACAAATGTGAGATTTAGTTTCTTTCAAGATGCGTGGTGCAATACAGTCTGGGCCGCGGGTTTTGTTACCTTTCATTTTGTGGATCATTTTAATTATTTCATCTTCACGAAAGTCACAGACAATCAAAGGAGTTGTGTTACGAAGCATAGAGGCCGGCTCGGGCATTTCAGGAATATTCTCTGTAAAAACTGAGACAAAATAATCATTTGGTGCGTCAGCGATCTGAATGTCTTCGGTGGCGAGATTACCGTTATCCAGGCAGATCGGGCCGCTGTGTCAAGTTATCCAGGCAGATCGGGCCGCTGTGTCAAGTTATCCAGGCAGATCGGGCCGCTGTGTCAAGTTATCCAGGCAGATCGGGCCGCTGTGTCAAGTTATCCAGGCAGATCGGGCCGCTGTGTCAAGTTATCCAGGCAGATCGGGCCGCTGTGTCAAGTTATCCAGGCAGATCGGGCCGCTGTGTCAGGTTATCCAGGCAGATCGGGCCGCTGTGTCAAGTTATCCAGGCAGATCGGGCCGCTGTGTCAGGTTATCACTTTTTTATTCCGCACATAACTGTAAAATTCCTTGGGGTTAGATTTAGTGACACTGGCAATATGTATTTGTAAGTTTTCTTACTGTGTTTAATGAGCTTCTTTGATTCGCGCCGAAGTCTGTCATTCTCAAGTTTATCGTCTTCGTTTTGAGTTGACAAATATTTATGGTAGGCACGATTTTCCTGCAATAGTCGTGACTCGCTGTGGTTACTCCACCACTTGGGTTTGTTGTTCAACGTGAACGTCTTTTGTGCATTGGAATACGTGACTTTACACCATTTTCTAAGATGTAATTAAATTTGGCCCATGATTCCTCAATGCTGGTTCCACCTAGTTCAGCGCTCCAGTCTGTGGCAGCAAGAATTGTCCTGAGCCTCTCATAGTCACCCCCTTTGTACACATAAACATTTTCGTCACTAACTATGTCTTCACGTGCTTCAAGGCCGATGTTAAAAGAGACAATGTTGTGGTCGCTGGTACTAAATTCAGGACCAATGGTGACGTTAGTTATTAAGTCATCGTTTGTTGAAAGAACAAGATCTAATATATTGTCGCCTCTTGTGGGTCCTAAACGTGTTGCTGCAGAGAACTTTCAAACAAGTTATTGTATCAGTTATCACCTGAGTGAGAGTTAAGTGGATTTCCCCATGAATTATCAGGTAAGTTAAAATCTCCGCAGATGACAGCATCAAAAGTGTTACTTATTTCAGTAATTTGCTCTTGTAGTTAATTGTCAGAGGAAATATTATGTACCGGAGGTCTATAAATAAGACCTTTAACAGTTTTTTTTTTTTTTTTTTTTACGTACCCTTAAATGTAAGAAGACTCAATCTATAGAGTTTATTTTCACGGTTTCAAGTTCCGTTGGTTGAAGACTGGCTTTCACGTACAGTAATACGCCTCCTATTCTGTCTAGAGGTGGAGGAGGAGGAAGAGGAGGAGGAGGAGGAGGAGGAGGAGGAGGAGGAGGAGGAGGAGGAGGAGGAGGAGGAGGAGGGGGGGGAGGAGGAAGAAGAAAAAGAATAGAAGAAAAGAACAACGAAGGAAAGGAAAGCGAAAAATACAAACCAGTTTAGAAGTGAACAGACGAGAGGAAAGAAGGAAATAAACAGAGGAGAGGAGGAGAAGGAGAAGAAGGAAGAGGAGGAAGAGAGAGAGAAAGAGAAGAGTTCCAACACCAGACGCTCACCCATAACTAATAAATTAAAAATGGAAATAAATATAAATAGATAATAAATAAAATAATATACAAAAATAAGACTTGTCAGGATAAGATTATAAGCAAGATTCATTTTAGGTTTCGATAATAAGAAAAAAAAAACAAGAAGTGAGAGAACTGAAAAAAGTAACCTAGAGCAATTGGTGCAACGCTCTGCTCGTATTCCTGACCGCCTTAGAGCAACGCCCAGCATTCTTGACGTTTTCTGAACCTCTAATCCTTCTGCTTATGCTGTCACCCTCTCTTCTCCGTTGGGCTCCCCTGATCACAATCTCATATCTGTATCTTGTCCTATCGCTCCAGTCCCTCCTCAGTGTCCCCCTTAGCGGAGGTGCCTCTGGCGCTTTGCCTCTGCTGCACTCTTTTTACTCTCGGAAGAATGTTTAGATGTTGGCCAATCCGTGAGCTACTCTGCCACACCACACAACTTCTCTTAGATATATCAGTTCTTTTTACTTTTTATTGAAATTCAAGTAGTAAGTATGGATTATTTAATTAATGAAACCATGCAGTGCTACGAATGGTTCAGGTTTTAAAATAATAAACAGTCTGGGTTTTATATAAATATCACAACATTTGACAACACAGCTTTGCAGCGTTGTCATTTAGGTCAAGTACGCGGGGTGCTCATCGGGAGCTCCGGTCAGGTGACTCAGATCAGACAGAGGGGTGGCTCAGCCTCTCGAGGGACACTCCCACAATGGAAGCAACTTCCAAGTGCTCGTGTGTTCTTCACAACCGGAAGAAAGGATTTATTTACAACAAGAATAAGTATTTTTAGAAGAGAAGGGCCAATAGAGATCCTGCCATTGCATCCTCCAGAGCAACAGCTCCAACAGCCAAAGTCAATCATGTGAGTGAGACGACAGTGCAAGGAATCTGCTCTGCCCAAAATCGAGATTACGCAAAACATTTACCATGAACAAATAAATTATAGAAAAAATTATTCACACCCTATCATACAATACTGAGAGAGAGAGAGAGAGAGAGAGAGAGAGAGAGAGAGAGAGAGGGGGGGGGGGAGGAAGGAGGTAGGACGGTCGCCTGTCCTTTCCACCAAGGTGTTAAACCGATAACTGGTCCAGTAAAAACGTGGCAATGCAGCTCACGAGGAATTCTCCTATTCAGCCAACGCCTAAACTTTCTTCCCTATAATTGGGGGGGACCTGAGGAGGTATTTTGCTGATTTTCCTTGGAATGATTAATACTTCCGTGTCAGAAACCGTCTCTGTATGCCGAGCACATAACAGAATTGATAGTGTCTGGCATGGAGGCGTACATTCCTCACTCTTTTTCTCAACCTTCTGTCTGATCGCCAGTATGGGTTCCGTCAAGGCCGCTCTACTGGTGATCTTCTGGCTTTCCTTACTGAGTCTTCGTCATCCTCTTTTAGAAATCTGGTGAAACTTTTGCTGTTGCCTTGGACATATCAAAAGCTTTTGATAGAGTCTGGCACAAAGCTTTGATTTCCAAACTACCCTCCTGCTGTTTCTATCCTTCTCTCTGTAACTTCATCTCAAGTTTCCTTTCTGACCGTTCTATTGCTGCTGTGGTAGACGGTCACTGTTCTTCTAAATCTATTAACAGTGGTGCTCTTCAGGGTTTTGTCCTGTCACCCACTCTCTTCCTATTATTCATCAATGATCTGCTAAACCAAACTTCTTGTCCCATCCATTCCTACGCTGATGTTACCACCCTGCACTTTTCCACATCTTTTCATAGACGTCCAACCCTTCAGGAAGTAAACAGTTCACGCAGAACACCTGACTTCTGATCTCTCTAAAATTTCTGATTGGGGCAGAGCAAACTTGGTATTGTTCAATGCCTCAAAAACTCAGTTCCTCCATCTGTCATCTATACACAACCTTCCAGACAACTATCCCCTTTTTTTCAATGACACTCAACTGTCCCCCTCTGCTACACTGAACATCCTCGGTCTGTCCTTTACTTATACTCTAAACTGGAAACTCCACATCTCATCTCATCTGAGACGTCTCCGCCAGTTTTTCTCACCCTTCCAGCTGTTAACTCTGTACGAGTACAAGGGCCTTATCCGTCCATGTATGGAGTATACTTCACATGTCTGGAGGGCTCCATTCATACTACTCTTCTAGACAGAAGGGAATCAAAAGCTTTTCATCTCATCAACTCCTCTCCTCTGAATGTCTTCAGCCTCTCTCTCATCGTCGCAATGTTGTATCTCTTGCTAATTTCTATCGCTATTTTCATGCTAGCTGTTCTTTTGATCTTGCTAACTGCATGCCTCCCCTCCTCCCGCGGCCTCGCTGCACAACACTTTCTTCTTTCTCTCACCACTATTCTGTCCACCTCTCTAATGCAAGAGTTAACCAGTATTCTCAGTCATTCATACTTTTGTCTGGTAAACTCTAGAATTCCCTGCCTACTTCCGTATTTTCACCTTCCTATGACTTGAACTCCTTCAAAAGGGAGGTCTCAAGACAATTATCCTTCAATTTTTGACTGCTGCTTTGAACCCTTTTCAGGGACTGGCATATCGATGGGCCTTTTTTATTGGATTTTTGTTGCCCTTGGCCGCTGTCCCTCTTATATATAAAAAAAAAAAAAAGGCTACAAATTGTTAAATAAGCTGTTGACATTTAGAGATGGCGTGGAGTAATATCCCTTAGTTTACAAGTCAACTGGAAAATGAACATATTCTCGGGTTCTGGGCCTGTCACATGAAAAATCACAATCACAAAACATTGTACATTAAGGGAAAATATGCTACAACTGATAATATTATGTACTTTGAGATAAATTCTTTCTTAATATTTAGATCCAAAGATTATTAATAGACGATGTTAGAATCCAGGACTACGTGGAACCATTAGCAAAAATGTTCAAGAATAATTTGTGAATGTAGAAGAGCTCTAAAATATTAAGGATATTGCAAAATTATGTCTTATCGTTAGGCAGAGGACTAATTCCAAGGGGTGAGGCGGCCAGTATACAAGACTGGGCGCAAGATTTCAGCGTCAGAGACATTGACATCGTTGTCCACAGGAATGTTCGTCAGGGACTGAGACCTTGGATTGTTTAAACGTTTTGTTTATATGAAAATAACCATTTTTGTGCCTATATGTATTAATTATTTGTGTGAGAGACTGATTGACATCGTTGTCCATACAGAGAAGAAGAATGTAAAATTCCCTTTGCCAGTTAGTTATTAT
The DNA here is from genome assembly GCF_035594125.1 of Scylla paramamosain. NCBI lineage: Eukaryota > Metazoa > Arthropoda > Malacostraca > Decapoda > Portunidae > Scylla > Scylla paramamosain. The sequence goes on from NW_026973668.1 coordinate 3,463,575, forward strand.
TTTTTTCTTTTTTCTTTTTTTGAGGGGGTAGGAAACAAAATTTAGGATGTAAACAGATTAAGGAAAATTGTCTTTAATAAAGTAGCAGTCACACACCAGTGATACACACACAATTGAATGTAACATCTACACAATAACAATAACATCTACACAGTTTTCTATCAAAAATCAAGGTAAACCCTTGAGGCAATTAAGCCAATTAATTGTTAGAACATTCATTTAAACTTTATCATCATGAACTGATTAGTTATCATTGTTCCTGGTATAGGAGGTTCCACAGCTCCGATGTAACAGAACTAACTTCTACAAATATCATTGTGAATAAAAAGAGAGAAAAATCATCTGAAAATTTTATTTGTTATTTAGAAGTTAACTTAACAAAATTCAATCTGGTTGTCACGGAGTTTTCCAGTGCCTTATAGACCTCCGGCTACAACGCTGCCATATAAAGCAAGGTCAAAATTATTTGCCAGAAACAATCACTGATGGCAGTTGACATAGATTTTTCTTATATACATTGAAAGCAGTTAAATCAAAACTAAATTGAAAAATAAACTAAATCAAAGCAAAAGTATTTCAATACCAACTTTAAATAAATACCCCAACATTTAATTAAACCTTTTAATTAAAACAGAAAGAAAACATCAATTTACCGTAACCACTCTCCCGTGGCACAGTTCCCCCATTCCCTTGTTCATTCCTTGCCCTCTTACCCTCCTCTCCCTCTCCCCTACACTCTCTCTCTCTCTCTCTCTCTCTCTCTCTCTCTCTCTCTCTCTCTCTCTCTCTCTCTCTGTGTGTGTGTGTGTGTGTGTGTGTGCGGAGGAAGATCGTCTTATGGTAATTACTGATGAATGAAGGTAGTGAACGCGTGTCTATTACTTCTTTTTTTACGTGTGTGTGTGTGTGTGTGTGTGTATATATATATATATATATATATATATATATATATATATATATATATATATATATATATATATATATATATATATATATATATATGTAATTCAGTGTGTGACACGTCTCCCCCCGTCTTTAGTTATCTAGTATTTTTATGGGTATCACTGGGTGTGATAGCAGCTGCCCCCGCTTTGCCAGTTTGCTTTGACATGCAACCATCCTATGTGGTAAGAGTCTGGAGTTGTGAGTGTGCGTGTGTTTGTGTCTTCTTAGGTGAAAAAAAAAAAAAATCACGGGTCTGCCGTCGGTGATGGCGGCAGCGTTAACGCCTACGATGGTGAGGCTGATTCGTTGCCTGAGCCACCATGTCTCCCGCTTCTCGCCTGACTGTGCTGTGATGCGAAGTCCTAACTCTGTCAGGAGCGAGGAGATCGCGGGTCCCAGCACGCCAGTTGTTTCCATTGCGAGGGGTTGGAAGCGGTAACGCTGGGCTAGTGCGGCGTAGCGCGTTCGTTTGCGTTGCTCTGCTGCGCGGGCGGCGGCTCCGGGGGTTACAGCACAGTCGGTGACGTGAGAGGAGTTGAAAGTGTTGGTGCAAGTGGCGTCCCAAACTAACGACTTTCCGTTGCTAAAAGGTGTGATGGTAATGCCGTCGGGCTGTCGGCCGTCGCCGAGGTCAAGGCCTCGTGGCTCGAGGCAATCCTGCTGCTGGGAGGGCGCGCCTTATGATGTCGTTGAGGGCGGCATGTCTTGGAAGGCGGCCTGGGTCACGGTGGCATGACAGCTGGTGGTGACCTAAGCTGTCACCCATGGCGCTACATTTGCACCTGTGTGACAGGCACACAGGGATGCCCAGCCTCAAGGCGACGCCGACCCGCATGGCTTCATCTGGGAAGAGAAGGCCGAATTTCTCTACTGGGAGGGCATCAAGCTATGCCTCACTGTGTGGTTCGGCAGCAGCGAGCAGGCGGGCGCGTTGCACCTGGTTACTTCCCTCGGGGAGAGTGTCCAGGCGTTTGAAAGAGGCGGTTTCGTCCAGCTGGCGTTGTTTGTTGGAGTGGAGACTCTGCAGAGAAATTCTGGGCATCTTGTGGGCGGATGAGATTAGTGAAAGTGGTGAGGACTGAAGTAAGGAGTGTGGAGCCGTCGTTGTGAAGGCGACAAGTTTTCTGACTCTCCAGCTCCTACGTGGCATTCATGGAGATAAAGGCGGGCCCTCCTTCGCCTGATGCCGATGCCACACATACGAATGGGCAGTGTTGCTTTAATCCAGCTTTCTTCCGGGAGACTGATATTGCAAATCCTGGAGATGGCCGTGCGTAAGTTGTCTATGTGGCGAAGGTCTTCGGGTGTCAGAAAAGTGGGGGCCGCGCGCATGAGGTAGGTGCAGCGGTGGACGACGGAGAAGCGGGAGAGGAAGGCAAGGAGGCTGCCAGTGCCGTCTACTCGTTCAATCATCAAACTAGACTGCATGGCGTCTTCAAGGCCTTCTGCTTGGATGGGGACGCTAAGGAGGGGGAAAGAATGGAGGGACACAGTGTGTGTGTGTGTTGCACTTACGCCCAGAAAAAAAAAAAATCCAACCTCATATTCCTGTGGCAACTGAAAGGTTGACTCAGAGAGAGAGAGAGAGAGAGAGAGAGAGAGAGAGAGAGAGAGAAATTACTCGTATATTATTATATCAGAAATTAGATAAGTTACCGCTCGCGGCCCTACGCCGTATATGAGCGCGTTTTTTGAGCATGGAAGAAAGTGGTTACTGACGGGCCGCCAACATTTATGCATTAAATTAAAATAAAATAAATAAATAACGAAAAAAAAAAAAAAAGAAAGAGAGATTACATGTCCGGAAATCGCGTGTGTGTGTGTGTATGTGTGTGTGTGTGTGTGTGTGTGTGTGTGTGTGTGTGTGTGAACAGAATCTCAATGCAAACAAAAAAAAAAAAATCGCCTCCATCTTTACAGTTTTGCCTCCACCTCTTCCTCCTCATAATTCAGCGATGCAATGACCCAAGAGTCATTGTTGTTTTCAGGTTATGGTAATATGTATATCGCTGGTAATTTCCACTATAATTTCTCTCTCTCTCTCTCTCTCTCTCTCTCTCTCTCTCTCTCTCATCATTGCATCTATTTTTTTTTTACTTGTGTCTACACTACACAATTTATACTTTTCCATGTTATTTTTTTTTTCATACGCTATAACACACACACACACACACACCTACGCCTGGCAGCAAGTACACACACACACACACACACACACACTCAAGCAGTGGGTTGGATAACGTGATGTAAGTTATACGTAGCTTTCTAGTACTTTGGTGTGTGCGAGTGTGTGGTGTTACGCGAGGGAAGCAGATGTGCTGCAGGCTGACAACTGCTTTGGTAAGTAGAGAGAGAGAGAAAGAGTGTGTATAGGTTAGGGGATTATGACTGACAGACTAGTTGCGGATATGTGGGTGGGAAATGATGTTTGTGGGCGTGTCGCGGTACGGCACGGAGCTGGCGAGATGACGTGCTCAGATAAAGTGGCTGTGGTGTCAGCTTCCTGCCCGCAGTCAAATGTAAAAGCGTCTCATTTTATTTCTTCTCTTTCATGTCTTTCATGTCTCCACTTTCTTGTCTGTTTTAATTGTCTCGTGTCTCGTCTCTCTTTTAATTGCCCCGACAGATGCACCACAAAACTTATAAAACTGAAAACAAAACTATGTCTTGATGGTTGAACTAGGGCAGCAATCTTATAATTAACCAGAACATCTCAGCATCGATTCATTCAAAACACTCAAATCTAAGAGGAAAAAAACTTGAAATTTGGGATGCGGCTTACCAAAAATTTACCTCGGCAGGGTGACGCGGTCACAAGCCCTGACCATCACAAAGGATGAAGAGGTGCACAGCTTACCTCAGATCAAGCTTAGGTTGCTCCATTATTGATGAGTTGGATGGGTATGGAGGCTGTTGTGAACTTGTGAATGTGTCCACGAAGTAAGCATATGAAATTAACACTAAACACTGTTGTTGACAGCTTGAAACACTCCTGTGTCCTGGAGACCATTGACACCTGGAGGTTGTTTCTGAAGGAGAGCTTGTGCAAAATTCATGTAGTCATCTGTGAGCCACACACCTGAATCAACGAGGCAAAGTGTAGTACGTAATTAGAGTAATATGATAAAGCAGATTAAAAATACCAACAAATTAAACAATAAAAATATACATTGACTTGCCTTTTTTCAGACTTCAGATACATTCAGGATTGACTCCTGCAAGAGGTACCCCAGGTAGCTTAAGTTTATCTGATCTGTCAATAGGAAGCACCCCTATTATCTCACAATCAGGAGTGGGTTGTGGTGGTGGTTGTGCTGATTTTGGAGGTGGTGGTGGTACTACTCTTGGTAGCTGTTTAGCGAAAGCTGATGGTAAGGGTGAATCACAGAATGATGGCAGTGGTAGTAGTGTATCATGCAATGGAGATGGTGGTGATGGTGTATTAAGAACTGGTGATGTTTGTGAATCAGGGATGAGTGGTGGTTGTACTGATGACTGCACTGGGTTCCTCACCTGGTGGGGACACAGGTCCTTAACATTAACTTTTCTTGTCTTCTAATTTTCAACACATTCTATAATGGAAACACCAGAATCAGAAATTTCTGTGATGATGAATGGACCCAGCCATTCCTTTTGAAGTCTGTCCCCCTTTTTCCCTTGCTTTCTGCTGTTTCTCCTCTTGACAAGATCACCAACAGGAAAGTCAAAGGCTTTCACACTCTTCTTCTTTCTCTCAGCATAATCAACTTTAATTTTCTTTTGTGCTCTCTGTGTTTTTCACCTTCAAAAAAAAAAAATATAAAGTACTTTTATAATGATAATAATTATGTAACAATAAGAAATATTGTTAAATGGTTTAATTCTTTAAATGTCTTAAATATTTGAAATTTTATAGCTAAATTTTTTATAGCTAAATATTTGAAATTTTATAGCTAAATTTTCTGCAGTCATCTATTTACATCACTTCATTTGGCTTAACAGTATTATTGTTCTGTGATCACATTACTTACAGTTTTGGTAATTTCTAAACATAAATCCATGGCTGCATTTATTTGTGTTTCTGTGTCTTCTTCACCAAGTGTCACTGCTGAGTTTCCACGCAGCATATTTATTACTCGTGGAGCTCTGGCCTCACATAAATACATCAGGAAGAATGGGGTGTGTTTGGTGGTTGTCTGACGACTAGTGTTTATTCCATACACTGCAGCTTTCAAGAACCTATAATGCGAAGGCATTACAATAAATTACCCTGTCAAAATGAAAATGTAACTGCCTATAGTTTCAGCTTGGACATGCACATACGAGTATGTGTGTGCATGTACAGTGATGTGCACTGCTAAATGAAGAGTTAGTTCCACTAATAAGTGGTTAACCTCTTTCCACTAATTAGCAGCTCTAATTTCTTGGTTGGTGATGTGTTTGCACCATTCAGCCAATATAAAGCTACTAATTAATGAAGCTTCCAATACCACCACTGTCATGCATATATTTTATTTATATATAGAAAGAAAGAAAATTTTGTTTTACATTTCTATTAATGTGATATGTAGCTGCCTTTAAACTTACTGATTCCAATCATCCTGATTTTCATTGCAGCACTTAGCAGTGGCAGCTTGTAGTGTTTGATTAGTCCTCTCATCCCATTCACTAGTCCAAGGGTGATATGCAGAGGTCATCACATTCTTTATATCGAAGAGACCAAGCGCATTCTTGTTCACCTTGAAAACAAATGAAAAATAAAGTTGCATATTACATGCATAAAATAATTTTTTTTTTAATATTACACTAATACTACATGACTTACCTGGCATACAGTTCTCAAAAGATAGAGAAGTGAAAAAGTAAAAAATGAGAAAGATTGTTGGGGGACACAAGAGTGATGAATATGGCAATGGATAGAGGAGGAAAGCAGATGAATTAACTAAAGATTTGTTGGATCTAGACGGAGAGGGAAAGAGTCATTAGCAACACCTGAGTGTGTGCCAAGAAACAAGCATCAGTTCAATGCAAGCTAGAATCTGTTACATTGTGGTTAACATGAAGACCTAAATGTTTCTGTGTCACAATATGTTGCTGGTTAGAAAAGGTCATCCTTATTTACCTCATTAATAAATTCCCTTCCTTGGTCTGTAGTTATCTTGAGAGAACGACCACGCGTGCATATCACGTGGACCGTGGCTGTCGCTATGCTGGGCGCAGGCTTGTCCTTTAGAGGCAACACTACCACACACTTGGTGAACAAGTCTGTCATAGTGATGATGTAGTTATTTTTTTGTGGTGTCTCTTTGAAGGGGTCCATCAGGTCAACACCAAGCACCTCCAACCTCCTGTCAACTTTAATGGGATGAAGTGCAGATGCTTGTGTCTTCATCTTTTTGAGGAACGGACATTTTGGACAGCTGCTTATCTGGAATAAAGTGTGACATATATTAAATAATTAATTGTGAAAATTACAATTAGTTAGAATAAACCACAATAAAATAAGAAGAAAGGAATCCCACGTGCTATGTAATTTTGATCTTTCTCTTATGGAACTTTGCCCATTCAGCAATGTCTTCCGTTATAGACAGCCAGTAATAATTTTTTGTAATTTTGGACTGGATCTTCGTGACTCCCGGATGACCACTGTCATCCTGGGCCTCCTGCAGGACTGTTCTGGCTTCCTTTGGAGATGTTATAACTAGTCTCCTCTTGAATGCAGTAGACTGCAGGAAGTTTTTGGCATGTAAAAAAACATGGTCTCCACCAAAAGAGATAACTTTAAAGTAAGTGAACTGCAAGTACTTTAAGACAGAGGCTCCCAAACTTTTTTTTATTTTTAGGGACTCTTAAACATGCTAAGCCCCACCGAGGGATCCCCAACTAAACAAAAGTTGATAACTTTTGGCAGTTTATGATTTTACAAAGATAAGTTCTGCTAGTGTAAAAAAAAAGTCCTACATCTAAGACAGTATTTCATTAATGTGACAAAGATGTGCCTTAATTGCTTTCTGAATCTAAGAGTTTTTTTTTTTTGTAGAACTGCAATTTTCTTTTTCTTTTTTTTTTTTTTTTTTAGACCCACCTTCAATCTGAGTCTCAGCAGCTATTTTTCTAATTCTACTCCTCTCCTCCTGCTTAACAGGTTCAGAATATATTCCTGTTGTTGCATACTGAACAGCATGCTGTAGATGCAGGAAGTTCTGCAATCTGTAGAGTAGTTATTTGTGAATGAATGAAAAGAAAAAAAACAGTAATTTTTAGAAAAAAAAACTCAATGATAAATAACAATCCTGTTCTTCATGTACATGTATCTGTGACCTGAGATGCATTATGGGAGCAAAAACTCTTATATTTGCTGGTGACATGACTACAGTAGATTGACATGTGAAGATTTCCTTGATGTAGCTAACAAGGACTCTCATCTATGGTGCATGTGTAATAGACTCACAATGAACACACTTTGTCATTCGCAGCAAAGACATTTCATCACTCTACAATAATAATTGTGATGTATCCAGGGTCACTCGCATCAAATTCTCTTGTACAACTTACAATGCAACCTCATCCTAACAATATGTAGACTCATTGCTCTATTTATCAAGTTTCAACTTTGGTGCCACAACATGTTTTGAAATGCATTGTACCCATACTCAGCTGCTACTTACCTATTGCAGCCCAATTTGTTGCTCTACATTTTCAGTTCATTGGACACCACTATGATGGCAACTTGAGAAGTAAAACTTACTGTCTTTAGTATTGATCTAAAAGTCTCAATTCTGACCTAACAGACTGTATAAGGGGAATGGTTAATGGGTTAATGGAATGGACAGCAGCTCAGGGTCACATTTCAACACCAAAAGTTCAATCTCATTTTTTTTTCAGGAAATCAATTGGATTTACCTGAGAGAGAGAGAGAGAGAGCGAGCTCATCTTCCTCATCATGACCATCACTTACATAGTACTTGCCTACACCAGGTGTACATGCTATGTATCAGTCACTGCACTGGGTCCTGTCATCTGATTCCACAAACTGAATACCTTTTCTTTTCCTGGTGGAGGCACAAGTATGGAGATGTTTGAGGATATAAGTGTTGCTGTAGCACAGGAAATAAAAACAAGTTAATTAATAGATAATGAAAAAATTATTTACTACTTGAGAATAGGAATGAATATTCCTGAGTTGTTGGTAGCTGAGTGGCAGAGCAATGCTAGTGACACTGGTGGTGAGTCAAGACACATGGTGGAGAAGATCAAGGATTGTGTTGAGGCAAAAACAGGAGTAGTATAGCAACCCTGGACCTGTGTTCATACACCTGAACATCCTGATGGGAGGGAGAGAAACTGAGAAAGAGGGATGGCAGAGGTGAACAGCAGCTTGGCTGGCTGAGGAACAGTGGATGGTGGGACAGAGGGCATGTCCGAGTTGCGAGATGAGAGGGCTGTTGGAAAGGTCGGGTGGCTGGGCTGCAGGGGTGGACACATAACTGACAGGTCTATTAGAATATAACAGGACTATGGCAGTATTGGTAGAAGCAAGATGACTGCAATATTGGGTAGTGAAAAGAAAGGTTAGAGAGTGTGAGGGAAAGGTATTCAAGAGGCTAACAGGAGCTGAGATGAAATTTTCTCAAGAAGCAAATTGTGAGTGTCATGTTGTGTTTCAAAATACAGTTACTGCAGTGACAGTGTAACCGATCAGATTTAAAATGAGTGGAAGCAGAAGAAAGGAAGTGCACAGTGGACATTTGAGATAAAGGAGTCAATGAAAGAAATGAGGAAAGTATTTTAAAAATGCATACAAAAAGATGAAAATGAATTAATTAATAAATAAAATACCCACAAAGAAATGATGATTAGGGAGAGTATAATTTGGGAGCTTGATATCAACATGCGTTGATGCCAAGACCAGGTTGTAGTAAGGAATTTACCTGATGGGGAGGCGGACCTGGCAGTACACTTACCTGAGACTTGTCTAGGCACTCAGCTGGAAGCTTGGGTGGAATGTCCACCTAAAGAGCTGCAGGCTGAATGGGAAAAGAGTGGTTGCCTTGTCTGAGATCTGAGGTGTAACTGCGACTGACCCAAGGACTGACCTCCGAGTGTGACCGCCTGAGGCGCATTCGGAGTGGGCTCATCAAGGCTTGGGCCTGGGAGTTCAGAACTGTTTAGTCCCTGATTCTTGCTGGTTCACCCACTCATTAAGGTGGGCTGTTAAATCTAAACTGACAATAATGTTCATCACCATTAAGTTCTGTTGAAAAATGTATTTCCAACAATAAGCTTTGGAATGGGAAAGTAACTGAGCTGATGAGAGAGAACAAAAAGGAGAGTAAGGTTTAGGAGGTTCAGAAAATATACATGCCCATGTTGAACTGCAAGATCCATACGTAGCAAAAATGTAGCATTAGAGTGGATGCTCCAGACATGTGGAGGACCGCAGCGAGGAGCACCAAGTGGGTGAACGAAGGCAGTTACTGAGGTGAAGTGCCAGCTGAGTGGAGGAAAGAAGTTTATTACATGTCAAAATAAGAGTGCTTATGTGAGGATGTAGCTGTGGAAAGTTCGGTGAGAGTTTTTGCTGTAGAAGCAGAGGTGAGACAGGACTGTGTTATGTCTCCTGTAGTGTTTGTATCAGGAAAATTAAATGGTGCCAAGGCGAAAAATGAGTGGATTTGTGGTCTGTGGATGCAGTCTGTTCACATATGACACAACACTGTTTGCAGATAACATGGTGTATGAGACAGGAACTAAAGGTGAATACTGAGTACACTGATAATTTGTGAGAGGAAGGAAGTATAGTCCATTCACTTAAGCTAGATTCCCGGCACCGAGGAAAGTTTGTAAGCTCGCAGCTGAATGGCTGCACCGTTCTCTCGCTAGCACTCACGTCAAGCCACATTTTGCATGCTCGAGTGAAAAAATTTTCGGTTTTATTATAGTTTAAGCCATTACACACTACTTGGTAATAACCTACCTCATTTTGTTCTTCTCACTATTCACATCATTTCTAATGATTACACTACTTGTCGGAAATTAATAATAACGCCGTGGGCCGTGGGTAGAGATTGGGGACATTGGCTTAAACTATGAATTTACCAAATTTTCTATATGCTATAACTCACCATATACGGGATAGCCAGTTTTGGTTGACGCCATCAGACTCTGCAGTGACTGTTGAATCAAGATGTATTATAAAAACTTGACAAAACATAAAGAAAAATGGTATTATGACGAAATGAACTGTGAAGATGTTAATAAAACGTTTAAAACATGTGGTTGCTATTTATAACAGTTAATCATTGAATGCTGAAATATATTATTACGGTACATAGGAAAAACTCTCTTGAACACAACAGTGTGATCACAATGCAGATAAAACTCCACATATTGAAAACACAGTCATTTATAGTGACATGTTACTCGCCGCAACCATCACGACAGCACTTGGCGTGATGGTGGTTGGGGAGGGTCCTGGGCAAGGGGGGGCAAGGCAGCAGCGACACTGCGAGAGCCTTCCAGAATTATAATAATAATAATAAATAATAATAAGCGGTTTATTCTTCAGGCAGTTTACAAACTTAAAATGTACAGAGGGGATGGGGAAATACTTAACATTAATCCTAAAGGTAAGTCTAATCTAGAAGTGAAATACTATTGATTGAAGGCTCGCACCATGGTGGGAATCGCGCTGAATCTGTACCGGTCCGTGCGCGGCGCCTTTAGGCGCGTTATCTTGTTGTGGTGTCTGGTGGCACGCACCGGGCGAGGCGCGGCAGGCGGCAGCATGTGTCAGACGTGGATGATACAGCAGTCCCCTTCCAAACTTCTCCAGAGCCTCTCGGTGCCTGGTGGATAGCCTGGGCAGACTCAGGGTGGTCAGGGCTTCATCACAGGTGGTGTAGGCAGGGCTAAGGATGACCCTGCACGCCCTTTTCTGCACACTCCAGCTGTAGCTGTTGAGTGTGTGTGAGGGAGGAGGACCACGCTGGGGAGGCATACATGAGTTTGTGGAGGATGAAGGTGAGGTACACCCCACCTTAACTCGTCTGTCGGCGTCCCCAGCGACCTGAGTCTGCGCAGCATGTACAGCCTGTAGGTAGCGGATCTTACGGTGCTGGCGACATGCTGCTTCAAGGTCAGCTGGTCGTCCACCGTGACTCCGAGAAGCTTGGTACATCGGATCACCTAGAGGGGGTGAGGGCCCACTGTGAGCTGGGGAGGGGGCACTGGTACAGAGGAGGTACAGAAATGCATCACCACAGTTTTGCTGTGGTTGATGGTCATCCTGCCCTCCTCTGTCCACGTCTGCAGTCGCACCAGAATTGCTTGCAGTGGCGAGTAGTCCGGGTTCTTGGTGGAAACTGGGACGCCCACGGTGCAGTCGTCCACATACTTCCAGCGATGGAGGGTGTCATTAAGGGCAAATTATGTGTGTGTGTGTGTGTGTGTGTGTGTGTGTGTGTGTGTGTGTATGTGTGTGTGTGTGTATATATATATAT